>NC_139636.1:31944543-31952043 GCF_964638095.1 Poromitra crassiceps
TTACCTGAATTTGGATATCTGCTGATACCGATATTATGCCGATGCCAATATTTTTCTTGAATATACAGTACAGGCAAAGATTTGGCTTTTTTTTTTTTTTTTTTAAACATACCTTGCAAAAAGCAGACAAAATTAAGAAAATATACAAGGCAAAGAAGGATACTATTATACATGGGCAAATTACGGCCTGCGCTGGAATTGCAACAACAACAAAAAAAAAAAAAATCCCCGATTCCGATCCGATTCGTGAATCAGTGCCAATATCGGCACCCGATACCAATATTGGATCGGATCGGCCCCATCCCTAGTCACTCCCACTTTTAATATTGTAATTGGCTAAAAAAAAAAAACAGTTTTGGCATGCATTTGAATACACATGCACATACACACACACACTGAAAGGGAGTGTGTGTTGTTGCTCTCCCAGCCCAGGCACCTGCTCTCCCCCACCTTGGTGCTGCGGAGGCAGAGGGGCACATGCTTTGACTTCTCCACCCTGCTGTGCAGCCTGCTGCTGGGCGCCGGCTACAACGCTTACTGTGTCAGCGGCTACGCGCTCAAGGAGATGTGTCTGAACGATCAGAGCCGCCGGGAGTGCCCCCTACTGGTCACTGAGGTCAAGGTCAGTGCTTGTTGTTGCTGTGACCACTAAGCTAACACCGCTCCACCTTCTGTGTGGACTTTGTATGTTCTCTCTATATTTACCTGGGTTTCCCCCCGTATGTATAAACAGATGAACGGAGTGCGTCGTGTGACGTCACACATTGGTTTTGTGGATTCTCCATTTGAAGACTGCAGTTTGGCGTTTTTGGACGTCGCCATCTCGGTTCTCCCGCAGCTCATGCGAGACCAGGTGGTTTGCCGCAGAGCCGCAGAGCCTGCTATATATACAGTCGGTCTGTGTGGGAACGCCCACAAAATGTTACTTCCGGTGTCATTGTGTCAGTAGGTCACATAGGAGAACGGTGGGGGAAAAACCCCTCATATATCTCAATGGGCTGACTCACCAGCGGAAGGTGCTGCGCTCGACACTAAAGGATTGGGGATTCAAGAGCAGGTACATAGATGTCTGTTCAGATGTGCGTTTACTGCGGTGGTTGAATCCCCGATCCTGTCTGCCTGGGCTGGGCTATAGCAGCTAAATGCTAACTATGCTGAATGGGGAGAACGGGAGGATTTTCCCCCATGCTGACCCATTGACCACTTCTATGACGAGACACGAAGAGCCACACCAAAACTCCAGACGGATCTGTGGATAATGACCTGCCAGCTGTTTAACATGAGCTGCGATTGCGTGGAAGCGGATCTTATACCGGATCTTATACCGGCGGTCGAGGTAGATAAGATACGGACTCGCGGGAGTGCGCGTAGGCCGGCTAATTGTTGTTTAACATGCAGGCCAACCGGCTAGGAGCAGGTTATAATACGGATTCCACTGCATGTTAAGAAGTGGCTTGAGTAACGAGATGTTTGATGGGGGGGCTCATGTCAGTGGGGGGAGGAAGCGGAAGGTCACCCAGGGTGATGGGGGAAGGTGGGGCTATGTTCCTCCTGTAATCCACGATCATCTCCACTGTCGTGAGCCAGGTTGTTTTGACTGCATCAAGTCACCAGGTGGTCGACCTCCTGCCTGTATTCTGACTCGTCTCCATCTGTGATGATGAGCCCGATGAGGGCGGTGTCATCCGCCAACTTGTGGAGCTTGACGGACTGGTGACTGGAGGTGCAGCTGTTGCTGTACAGTCCCAAGAAGTATGGAGAGAGAGGACACCGCCCTGGGCAGCACCGGTGCTGATGGACCGAAAGTCAGTTATGCGCTTAGCTTACCCAGCCTCACGTGCTGCTTCCTGTCAATCACGTCTAAAGCATCGTCTTTCGTACAGTCTATTTTAAACTCTAAACGGGTGAGTTATGTCAAAATGCACCCCTGGGGGGCAGAGAGATGAATGAAGGAAGCAATGTTTGTGGAAACAGCAGATCGCCACAGCGTGCGTGCGTGTGTGTGCCACCCACTCGTTGCTGTGGGTAGTGCTATCACTAAATCACTGTGTGTGTGTGTGTGTGTGTGTGTGTGTGTGTGTGTGTGTGTGTGTGTGTGCGTGCGTGCGTGCGTGCGTGCGTGTGTGTGTGTGTGTGTGTGTGTGTGCAGGATGTGATAACGGAGCAGAAGCCACAGGTGAACAAATACACTTTGAAGCCTCCAAGGGAGCTGAAGAGTCACTTTGAGAAGCGACAGGAGAAGAAGAAACAGGAAGAAGCCCGCGCCGCGCTGCTGAAAAAACACCAGGAAGCTCAACGACTACAGGAGGTATAACATGATGGTTGTATTGTAGAAAAGCACTGCTATATTCTAACTGGGAGTGGCATTCATATCCCCCCCCCCCCCCCACAAAAAAGA
Organism: Poromitra crassiceps; assembly: GCF_964638095.1. Classification (NCBI taxonomy): domain Eukaryota; kingdom Metazoa; phylum Chordata; class Actinopteri; order Beryciformes; family Melamphaidae; genus Poromitra; species Poromitra crassiceps. Next base: position 31,946,942 of record NC_139636.1, read on the forward strand.
AGAAAATATCCATTTCTTCCTAAAGAAAAAAGGTACCGTTGTTACTCAATTAGTTTGGCTAATTTGCTGCGATACTGCTGCCGTAGCCTACGATCCAAAAATTGAAAATAGTGGCTGAAAATCAATTTTCAAACAGAATCAAAAAACATAAAAACAATCTTAAGTCTGATTTCATTTTAGCCATTCCCTTTTTATCATTATTGTGCTTGCTGAAAGCAAGGCACAATCTATAAACTCCTATTTTTCGATCTGCCAAAAGTTTTGCACGTAATATCTCCCACATTTTTCACACTACATAGACATGCAAGACCTCAAAGCGTGCGGCTCATTGATGACAGGTGTGCTATGACTTTGCTAAGAATTTCATCAAGCAGTCGGGGGGCGCTATTCACGATTAAGTGCCATTTTTCCCCCCATTGACTTGCATGGGGTTTCGATAAATCTGGCAAAAATTTGCATTAAATTAGCTGTATCTCAGAAACCATAGAGAGCGACCTAACTTGGTAGGAAGGTTCACAGATAGGCCTTTTACTATCCACGAAAAAATTACACCAATTGATTGACCTGGTGGTGGCGCTATAACGGCGCATTTGAACTGCAATCTATAAAGTCCCCCATACTTATTATTATTATTATTATATCTGCCACTTTTTTGGCACGTTATGCCGCCCACATTTTTCGCACCACATAGACATTCCAGACCTCAAAACATGCGGCTCATTGATGACAGGAAACGTATGGTGTTGTTAAGCGTTTGCTCAAGTGGTTTGGGCGCTATTCGCCATTAAGCGTGAGTTTTTTTGGTACAGGTGTGTAGGGATCTACTCTGAGCTGATAGGAAAAAGATTGTCATTTTGCCTATAGGGGGCGCTATAGCAGCATTCAGTACCTGCACCTCACAATTCTTACATCCATCACACACACTCACTTTCGTTTCTTTCTGGATTTGATCTTTCAGATTTTCACTGAAGCACACACAGCTGTCTGCGTAGGAATAAATTGTTATTTTATTTTGAAGGGTGGGAGGAAGTGCTGATTCATTGTAATTCTGTCCAGCCTTACTTCTTGTATTGATACTTGATATTTGACGCACGCACGCTATTATAGACATCAGACACAACTCTATATATACCCCCTGTATTATTTACAGGTGGTATTTACTCATGGTCTCACTCTAATTTGCATAGTTCTGTTAAAAAGCACTCTCTCTGTTAAAAAGCACATCCAAAAAGTGTTCTGGGAGCAGAATCCGGTGAGATGCCTTCAATTGCAGTAGGAAAGAAACTGTCTGTGGGGTTTCAAAAAATCTTGCATTAAATTAGCTGTATCTCAGAAACCATAACAGCTAGAGCTGCCAAGTTTGGTAGGGAGGTTCACAGAGTGAAAAAATACACCAATCGAACTGATGGTGGCGCTATAACTGCCCTCTTTATGTCTTAGTCTATAACTTTGGAACCGTAGCCTCTACTATCAAAATATTTTTTTCCCTGGTTTCCTTGGCTCGCCTCACTTTCACTCATTGCTGTGATCTAAAAAAAAATACACCTCTTGACCTGATGGTGGCACTATAACAGCCCTCTTTACGCTTTGATCCGGAACCCTTGAACTCTACGGTCTACAATCAAAATTCTTTCACCCCTGGATTCCTTGGCTCCTCCCGCTTCTACTCACATAGGCCCGCCTATAATTGTGTTTTTTTTAGGAAGTCTCTTGGAAGTAGTCTGGGCACCTTCCATCCCGCTTTTTGTCATGGGGCGTAAACCACGGAACCAGAATGAACACCGGAAAGCAGTGCGCCAAAAAACGTCTTTGTTGCCGTTAGCTTGACGTCTCTTGCCTCGATTAATTGTCTGATGCAGAGCTTCTGTATTGGCTTAAAAGATGTGAGATAGTGAATCCGCAATGTTTCTAAAATAACTTCTTCAAAAACTTTGTTCGGTACGTCCATCTTTTGTTTTGTTGTTTGCCGTTCTGATACTTGGGTCAAATTGTCAAGTTAACGTCAAAGTTGATGAGCTAGAAACGCTGCCCATCCCAGGTAGGGTGACAAAATCAATTGTGAGCGGAAGCCAGGCTCTTTCTCGCCGAGAAGAGCCTGGTGACGCGAGGTTACTTGGAAGAGCTGCTCTTATGGGTGTACCTCTGTCAGTCCAGTATCGGATGAGCTGCAGCCTGCAACAAACAAACAAACAAACAAACAAACAAGTGAATTTAGAGCATGGAGTTCTAGAAAGGTCTTAGGAAAACTCTTTTTGTGGAAAACACAATTGACTCTAGATGCACTAATGCACTCCTACCAGCAAAGAAATGGTTTTAATGTCAGCGTAAACAAAGACAAGATGCTGACATGCACTCATTTTAGCCATAACATTGCAAAGCAGAAGCTTTTCAGTAGCTTTGTAAATAGTTTCTAGAGAAAGCTTCACGTCTTTTTTCTTCTCAAAAAATCAACCTGGCAGAAATAGTGACTTACCTTACTCAATGATCTACAGGGGATTGGTGGTCAGTTGAACTTTCATCCAGCACTTTCTTTCTTAAGTTTCACTTTCTTCTCTAAGTTTCCGTTTCCTTCACTTTCAATGTCCCATGATGCTTAGCGGTTTATGTTTTTTTTACAGCAAAGGACATGTAAACAAGTATTATATAAAAATGCTGTATATTGACGTTTGTCTTCTCCCAGATTGCATTGCGGCTTACATCATGAGCCTGTATGACATTATACAGCCCAATGCTGTACATCTATGTTTAACAGTGTAGTCGACTCGAGCATTCATGCATTCGGATTCGTAAGTTTGAGACAAGGACTTGGACTTGCTAATTGATAAAGACTGTTTTTTTACGTGTTCCGCTCGAAAACTGGGGACTCAAGACTGGACTTGGACTGGAGATATAGTGACTTGACTACAGTGGTTTCCCCCTCCCTCCCCAGGAGAGTGAGCGGCCGCCTCCGGATGCGTTGCTGGGCCTGCGGGTGCACTGCTGGGTGCTGGTGCTGTCGGGCAGTCGGGAGGTCCCACAGAACTTCTTCATTGACCCACTGACCGGCAAGAGCTACCCCACCGCCCGTGGCAGCTTTGATGCCACCTCCCAGGGCAGCTTCCTGGGCATCGAGAGTGTCTGGAACCACCACAACTACTGGGTCAACATGCAGGACTGCAGTTACGGCTGTGCTGTGAGTTAAAGGCAGCCACACATCAGTCAAGTCAAATGTGTATGCGTGTATTGTATTACAGCTCCTAAAAGATGTTTTATACTGTGCCTCTGTCTTGCTGTGTATCTGCATGCGTGTGTGTGTGTGTGCGTGTGTGTGTGTGTGTGTGTGTGTGTGCGTGTGCGTGCGTGCGTGAGTGCGTGCGTGCGTGCGTGTGTGTGTGTGTGTGTGTGTGTGTGTGTGTGTGTAGGATATGGTGTATGACCTGGAAAACGCTGCGTTGTGGGAGTCTGTGCTGCACCGTTCAACTAGCCAGACGCTGTTGATCAGCTCCGCCATGAAGGAAGAGGCAGAGTTGGCCATCCTCGATGACGATGAGGAGGTGTGTGTGTGTGTGTGTGTGTTCCATGTTCCATTTCTCCCTTCTCGCTCTCTCTCTCTCTCACTCTCTTTTCTGTCTTTTCTCTCTGTGCCCCTCTGTTTCTGAATGACATGCTTGATTCTGAGAACATCAGAGTTTTCTTTACTGTAATAAAAGGGATTGATTTGTGGTTTGAGACCCCAAGTTGACTGAAATTGACACCATTATATGGACAACTTTACTGTTTTGAGCAGTAAGGGCAGAAGATACATTTGCATGGTGGTTTTTGTAGCTGTGGGGTCAGATGTTCAGCTGACACAGAATCCCAGCTGAAGATAACACTGAAAGATAAGTTGCATGAGTTTGATGCTGAACATTGTTGTTGTTGTTGTTGTTGTTGTGAAGGACGAGGATGAGGAGCCCAAGTTGTTTGAGATGCCGCCATCCTGGGTCAGCAAGATCACCGTCTCAAAAGAAGGTAGCTGCACAAAAGCTCCGTTGATCTGACCACCTCGTACCAAACCCATTTAGAGATGGCACCTGGTACTGTAACACCTCTGTCAATCGCTCTCTCTTCTCTAGACATGGAGACTCGCTGGCCAGGTGGAGCAAAGGTGACCCACTATCGTAAAGCTAAGCTGGAGAGGTTCTCTCCCTACCTGCTGCCGGATGGCCTGGTCACACGCCTCACCACATACAAAGACCTGGACTGTGAGTGTGCCAGCCAAATGAATTCATTCAAAACACCAAGGAATCCCATTCATCTCATGTTTAATGCTATTGTTGAGTGTGTGTGTGTGTGTGTGTGTGTGTGTGTGTGTGTGTGTGTGTGTGTGTGTGTGTGTGTGTGTGTGTGTGTGTTGTAGGCACTGAAGCCCGTGTGGTGAAGGAGTGGTACCAGCACAGACACGACCATCTAGAGGAGAGGGAGCTGAGCAAGGCCACCAACTTCACCACAGAACGCTTCAGACTTGGACGGACTTTCTGCCTTAAATGTAAACCTGTATTTCTCTGCTGTACGATGAACACCCCCTCTCCCCCCCCCCCCCCCCCCCCTCCCACACACACACACACACACACACACAAACTCCTCAGTGATGGTGCGTTTGTTTTGCTGGCCGGCTCAGCCCACAGGTACTTGACCCTGACTGCGGAGACTGAGCGTGAGGTGGAGTTCTACGGCCACGTCCGTGCTGATGGCCTGGCGCGAAGGGCAGAGCTGCCAGGTGAAATGATGGAGACCTTCCAGGAGCGGGACGACTTCCTCTACTACCGGCATGTCGTCTTCGGCCGCCACGTCCAAGTGTTGGGACCAGGAGAGACCCCCAAGCTGGGAAACCGACCGATACAGGTACGTGACGCCCGTGACTTAAAACGAATGTGGTTCAAGGGCCGGAAAGAGTGTGTGTGTGTGTGTGTGTGTGTGTGTGTGTGTGTTCGAACTCGGCCTTCATTCGATGTCAACTACCTGTAAACTTTCATAACAGACAGACAGGCATATAAACACCTGGCAAAGTACTCAGAACGGCTTCTGTGGTAGTTCCCGCTGTCACCAGGGCCACATTTTGCCATGATGACACACACACACAC
>NC_139636.1:31957043-32062043 GCF_964638095.1 Poromitra crassiceps
CTCCGTAGTACAAGTATCACGTGTGAAATTCTTGTGCTGTAGACTCCGTTACAACAATAACAGGGCATATAGGTGCAAAATAACAGGGCATATAGAATAATAATAGTAATAATAGTAAAACGAGAAACAACAAGCAATAACTTTTTCCTTTTCTTTTCTAGCATAGACACCTTAAAACATAATTAGACATTCTGTTTGCACAGGTGCAAATAACATAACAAATAACAAATAGCAAATAACATAGGCATAATTAACATATGTAATGGTAGCAGCTGCTACATGATTGTTTATTTGTGTATGTTAACTCATTGAATGCCAATGACGACAGCTGTCGTCAATTCAAATACTGACGTAGAGTGCCAATGACGACGGTTGTCGTCAATTGCGTTTTTTGACGGTGGGACGTGGATCAATCCCTGATACATCTCTGGTACAACTATTGTAGCTATTGGAGGTCTATAACCTATTTTACAGAACCCTTAGGTGGCGACAGTGCTCTCCACATAACAGAAAGGCAAGGAAAAAACAAAGAAGAAGTCGTTATGGAAACGGAAATCGCATCGCATCCGTATGCATCGATATGCTGAAGCACGTTACTGCAGCTGTGCCTGCAGCAGCCAATCTGCTCCCACAATTGAGCCGCTCTGTGTCGGTTGCGACAGCACATCTGCACATCCACACCGTGGAGTTATTATTCTCAACTGGAAGCATCGTTGCCGGTGACAAACACACGCGGAACGCTGTAAAAAAGCCTGGCTGTTCCGCACCCTTCACTGTGCGCACAGCAAACTCAGCAGAGAGCCACCACAGACAGGAGGAGGAGTGTGCAGTTGAGGCGAGGCGGGGCGGGGCGGGGGGGGGGGGGGGGGGGGGGGGGGCACGCAGAGCAGCACGCAACACCCAGACAGACCCAGGCAGCAGGACAGGATTGACAAACGCAAGCCAGAATATCCGATACCCACCAGCAGCAAATCAAAACCAGCAAGAAGCTGCAACCAGCAGCGCACGCAGGGGCCAGCGCTGCTGGTTGTAGCTAAAAATATTATTCTGCCAAACAAAATTCCCTGGCCTAAACTGTTTTATTGAAGGAAATTATTTTTGAGGTGTGACTACATTAGAAAAGATTAGCTTCAGAGTCAGTGATGTGCTTGAAATGATTAATTTCACAAAAGGCCAATTATCTCAGCTTCTAGAAAAAAATTGCTATTTTTGGATGAATCAAGCTATCTTCTCCGGCTCATAACTAAAGAACGGAAAATGGGATCAATAAACTTTTTTTTGCAGATGATAGAATAGAGTCTCATCGTTCTTTGTGCGTGTTCAGTGTTTACATAGTAATATCACACAATATTCTGTGGGCCTCGAGAAATCACTGAAAACGCTCTGAAACTCTGGCACTGGGAGCGTCCGTTCTCCAAAAGTGGCTGGCACTCAATGAGTTAAGGAGTCTTGTGGCCTGCGGGAAGAAACTGTCCCTCAGGCGATTTGTTTGTGCTTTTGGGACCCTGTATCTCCTCCCTGAGGGTAACAGGGAGAACAGGCTGTTGTGGGGGTGGTTTGTGTCCTTGATGATCTTCAGGGACCTCCTGAGGCACCGCTGGTTGTACAGTTCCTGCAGTTCTGGTAGCTCACATCCTGTTACATGCTGGGCCGCGCGTCTCACTCTTCTTAGTGCCCTGCGGTCCATGGTGGTACAGTTACCGTACCAGGTGGTGAAGCAGCCAGTCAGCAGGCTTTCAATGGTGCCTCTGTAGAAATCCCTGAGGATTTTTGCCCTTAGCCCAAATTTCTTCAGGCGTCTGAGTCCATGTAGTCGCTGTTGGGCCTTTTTGACAACAGTGGCGGTGTCAGGTCCTGGTGGATGTTGACTCCCAGGTACTTGAAGCTGTCCACCCTTTCCACCACTGTGCCATTGATGGTGATTGGGGGGGGTGCGCCCCCCCCTCCTGTAGTCTACAATGATCTCCTTGGTCTTGGAGACGTTTAGAGAGAGGTGGTTGTCCTGGCACCATTGTTCCAGGGCCTCCACCTCCTCTCTGTAGGCTGTCTCGTCGCTCCTGGAGATCATATTATGGCAGTGAATCGTGACGCTTGTTGTCTAGGAGACCCAGGACCTGCAGGAGAAGCAACAGTGGTACCAGCAGAACCAGCCCAGCATGAGCAAAGAGGACGAGGACGACTACCTCACCTACTGCACACACACCATGTTCAGAATACATGTTCTCAAGCTCCACCTCAGCAGGTATACACACACACACACACACACACACACACACACACACACACACACACACACACATACACACACACACACACACACACACACACACACACACACACACACACACAAGGGTATTTAAAGACAATTCACTTCTTAAATATGATGTCATTCCTGTTGAAACAGGATATTGGGGGCGGGACATAACACAAGGAGGGATCATTCAAAAGTGTAAATCAATGGGATGTCGGCTAACAAGAGAAAGACAGTTTGGACTCAAAGGCAGAGACAGACTGAGACGGTGTGTGTGCGTGTGTGTGTGTGTGTGTGTGTGTGTGTGTGTGTGTGTCTGCGCGTGCGCGTGCGTGTGCATGTGCGTGTGCGTGTGTGTCTGTGCGTGTGTGTGTGTGTGTGTGTGTGTGTGTGCGTGTGTGTGTGTGTGCGTGTGTGTGTGTGTGTGTGTGTGTGTGTGTGTGTGTGTGTCTGCGCGTGCGCGCGCGTGTGCGTGTGCGTGCGTTCCAGGCACAAGGACACAGCTCCACAGAAGTACCGGGCTCTTGACGAGAAGCTGCGGCGAGACCCCCGACTGGACCCTCACCTGCTCTACTGAGACAGCTTCCGCCATGACACTCCATCACCTGTCTTTCAGTCCTTCCCTCTGTAGCATAGATCAAGTTCAACATTTACTGATGGACTCCAATCTGGATTATCTATGTTTAATGCATGAATAGTTGTCACAACATTTTCACAGCAGGTATTCAAGGATGTACACACAATACAGTACACACAATGTACACACGATGTACACACAATACAGAGACATAATACATAGAGTGAGAGAGACAGACAGACAGACAGACAGACAGACAGACAGACAGACAGACGCTAGTCCCATTATAGCTACGATTATTACTTAAAGAAGCTTCTTTGTTGGGAAACTCAGCCATTGTCTTTATTTTCTTCCTGGAGTTGGCAAAAATATAGCTATATTTTTTTTTACATGATATTTGTATTCCATGGAACAGGGTTTGGCATTTGTTTTATAGGCTACGGAAATATTTGTTAAACTGATAACGGCACTCAATATGCCGGATAACAAGGAAAAACATAAAAACCTCCTCTTCCTTGTCATGTATTTTTGGATGAAGGGAGTAACTGTTTTCTGCCCCAGTGAAGCTGAAAACTCACTTTTGACCAATCCCACACATGCTGTATTTTATTTTCATTTGTTTGTTTGCCTGTAGAGAGACACAGAGTGAGAGAGAGAGAGAGAGAGAGAGAGGAGCAATAGTGACAGAAGAAACAATGTCACTCTGGGCCATCTACGAACTACTCCTTCGCCTGCCTGACACCCTCCCCCCCTTCCCCGGCCTCATCCTCACCACCGACCCCCATCCTCATCATCCTGTTCACCTGTCGTCACTCTGGCCCACCTACCCACTACTCCTTCACCTGCCTGACGTCCTCCCCCTCCTTCCCCTGGCCTCATCCTCACCACCGACCCCTATCCTCCCCTCCTCTCCTCTTGGTCGATGTCACCAATGCGGACTCATGAATCCCTTAGATCACCCTCGTGGAATCTCCCAATCTTTTTACCCCTTTTTCACCTAGCTAATTAGCTAGTATTCCCTGAACTTATGAATCACTTAAAGACTAAATATACCGTATATATATATTTTTTGGACTCTACCTTTTACTTTTTCAACTCTCTTCCCTGATCTTAGGATCACTTAAACACTACATTTCCGTATTCCTCTCCTATTTACATTTTCAATTTTCTGTTCTTTTGTAAATTTAATTTCCATAATCTGACACTGTAAATGGTTTAGCCCGGCATCTCTCAGCCTGTCCCGGAGGGGGGTCCCCAGTACATCGGCCCTCACAAGGTTCCTCCTCAGCCAACAAGTCACTGAGGCAATCCATGTGGCAATCCATGTGTTGGAAAGGTTTTCTTGCGCGCACTGGGGGTGAGGGGGTGCCGCTGTGTCCCGGCCTGGCCTTCTCTCCCACACCTTATGTGTGTGGGGGCGGGGGCTGGGGTGGGGGGCATCGGCGCTCTCCATCACTGGTCGAGGGCTGCCGGTAGGTTAGAATAGCTTAGGTTAGGCGATAGATTATAGGCTAACTATAGGCTGTAGACCTGTGTGTAGTGTTCAGGCTAATATCAGACTAGAGTAGGACAGGCCAGACTAGGCTGTAGATTAGCTAGATTCCCTGTGTTGTGTTCGTTGTTTTAAATCAAACACTCGTTTTATCTTTAAAGTCCCTGGAAACCAAAATCCACAAAAACCTTCTAACTATTAAATTTAGGGTCTTATGTGAGTAATTGTGTGCCTCAGAAAGTAGTTGACATTACTTTCAACCCTAACCCCAAAAATCTTTTCTACAAGGTCTGGATTTCCATTTCCTCATTGAAGAATAGAGGTGCGCGCGGTGCTAAAATGCATGATCTTATCACGTCATAAGATTTAATCGAATCACAGACACGCATGCACGCACGCGCGCACACACACACTGACATACACACAGTAGCGCTGTGCACTCGCAGCGGCAGAGATCTCTTCCTCTCTGTCAGTAGGCTATGCGCCGAGCAACGCGCGAACACACACACACACACACACACACACACTCCATCTCTCTTTCCTTCTCTCTCTCCTCTCTCTCTCCGTTAACGGAGAGAGAGGTCTCCTCCGAGCAGGTCTCCTCCAGCAGGTCTCCTCCGAGAGAGAGAGGAGACCTGCTGCAGACGGGACACGCCCACACAGTCCGCGGGAGAAAATACACTCTAAAATCTAATTGATTCTCATGACTTTTGCCATGACTGTCAAACCTAAATTTATATACTTTGCGACGTTCATCATCGTTCAAATTTGGCTGGTGGCTTATTAACATAGGTTCCTGTGATGTGATGAACTCAAAATGCTAAATAAATAAATATATAAATAAATAATAATAAAATAAAATATTTCTGGTTTCCAGGGACTTTCCAGGGACTTCCCTTTTCCTGCTCTCTCCTCTCTCACACTCTAAATCATGCCACTCATTCTACTCTAAAGCATGGCATCCCCTCCTTTCCCCGTTCTCTCCACATACTCTCTCATACTCCCCCTGCTCTCCTTCCCCACCTCCTCCCCTTCCTGAACTCCCCCCCACTGTTCTAAAGCATGGCATCCATTATATTCTAAAGCATGGCACCCATTCTCTTTCTCTTTCCCCTTCTCCCTCCCTGTTCTCTCCTCTCACACATTTCCCATTCCCCCCCACCTCCTCCCTTTCCATGCTCCCCCCCCCCTGCTCTCCCCCTCCCTTCTCCTGCTCTCTCCTCTTTCTCCCTTCCCCTGCTCCTTCCCCTCCCCCTCTCCTCCCTAACATTCCCATTCCCTGCCACTTCCTGCTCTCTCCTCTCACATTCCCCCTGTTCTCCCTCTCCTGCAGCATCCCCACCTCCTCCCTTTCCTGATCTCTCCTTCCCCACTATTCCCCCACTATTCTAAAACATGGCACCAATTCTACTCCAAAGCATGGCACCCATTCTATCCTCTCCCACAATTCCACCACTATTCTAAAGCATGGCACCCGTTCTACCCTAAAGTGTGGCACCCATTCGATCCTATATTTCCATATTTTTTTATATATTTCTCTATCATAATGATTGTTTGATGTGTTATTATTACTACTGTAATTTGCTACTGTTGTGTCAGCTAGCCCTTTCCCTGTTCTCTCCATATACTCTCTCATACTCCCCCTGCTCTCCCTCCCCACCTCCTCCCCTTCCCAAACCCCCCCCCCACTATTCTAAAGCATGGCATCCATACTATTTTAAAGCATGGCACCCATTCTCTTTCTTTCCCCCTTCCCCTGCTCCTTCCCCACCTCTCCTTCTCTATTCTCTCCTCCCTCACATTTCCCATTCTCTCCCCACCTCTTCCCTCTCCCTGCTCCCTGCTCCCTCCTCCCCCACACCCCCCGCTCTCCCTCCCCCCTCCTCTCTCCTGCTCTGTCCTCTTTCCCCCTTCCCCTGCTCCTTCCCCACCTCCTATACTTCCCAGCATTTCCCATTCCCTCCCCACCTCATCACTTTCCTGCTCTCTCCTCTCTCACATTCCCCCTGCTCTCCCTCCCTTCTCCTGCTCTCTCTTCCGCTCTATCCTATATTTCTATATTTTCTATATTTCTTTATCAATTGTTCAATGTGTTATCATTACTACTGTAATTTGCTACTGTTGTGTCAGCTAGAATTAGCTAGACATATTTTCTGTGAAGCCCTCTGGGACATGCTTGTGAATTAGGGCTATACAAATAAACTTGACTTGACTTGACACTGACAGACCGATGTAACTGGGGTGGACATTACCGGTCATTACAATGATTCTGGACTCTTGGCTGAGTCTGTGAGTCACATTTGAAACCATCATAAAATACGCAATAAATGCACCTATACTGTAAATCTATACATGAAATAGCATTGAGGATGGTTAGGGCGAGTTCTAGAAAAAAATACAGTACTTGTTGGTGGTGGACTGGGGAGGTGAGTGGGGCGAAACGACAGCTTGAGAGGAGATGATGAACAGCCGTGATGCCAGCTGCTGTATGATCCGCCAGAGAGGGAGGTGACGTAGAACCCTCGCTATATGTTCTAGGATGAACTGACGTCATAACTGATGTCATACTTAAACTTGACTGACGTCACGGGCTGATCAGGTTATGCAAATATGGCGGCCTTCTGATTGAAATTTGGTATGAAACCTCACTATATTAGCTATTTTGGCAAAGGAGCCATGAAGTACATTGAAGTACATACACCTCTTAAAGACCCTGGAAACCCAAAATAAATATGCATTTTGAGTTCTTCACACCACAGGAACATTATGTTAATAAGCCACCAGCCAAATTTGAACGATGATGTGAATGAGCTGTGGGACAATGGCGTCAGGAACATGGACTCCCTGATTGAAGGAATGAGCTGATCTGATTGAATACAGGTGAGCCCAGCGAGACTGATTGCAGGCGAGGATGAGACGCTGAACATTCAAAAGACAGTGGAACTCACATTTTGGGGGGAGCACCACGCTGCTGTAGCTCAGCACTCTGTTAGGCTTTCCGGGGGAGGGGTCGATCATGGTCAGATAGGACCACCGGCGACAAAGACAGATAGCTAGCGGCTGCGGCCTGAGGGTTCTTGTGTAGGCCCAGGGGGAGCCAGCCAGGGACGAGACATTTAGAGAGAGTGTGTTGTGCTGCAGCCTGCATAGCTCCCATACTGCAGTCGGACGTCCTGCTACCGCCTGACTGAATCCAAGTGATCAGCTGTAAGCTGTTCATGCCGTCCAGCGAAGCCGGGGAGGTGGGGTGGAGGGGAGATCGATTGTCCTTGCTGGCTGGGAATACACATACGAATGGGCCCCATTCAGACAGAGTCCCAGTGGGCTGTGGGGGCACGAAGGTTTTGTTGAATGGACAACTGCACTGATTGGCTCCTCCTAGTGATGTCACAAGGAGGGGAATTTGAAGTAGTTGAGCACCGCCAAATTCAAAGTTGCCTCACGAAAAATGGTAAATTTTAAAAGGCGATATTTAGGATTTGGGTCTTTAACTGTTCTAAAAGCACTGTAAAGCTGCTTGTGGCTTATTGCTTATGTTGTATTTTGGTTGCTCCTTATTTTCTTTTTGTCCTCTTTTTTGCTGTTGTTTTAATTTTTTCTTCTTTTTGTTTGCTTGTTCTTTTCATGTTTCTTTTACAGTATTTTCTTTCTTTTTAATATGTTCAAATAAACTAAAAAACAATTACAAGGAATGACATTTCCTCCATTCCAATCCAGACTGATGACTTGAGGTGACACACCTCACGGAAATAATGTGAGGAGGAATGTGTTTGTAAGAAACCCACCATAGTCTGCCATATGACTATGAGCCGACTACAAAATGTGTTACCTGTGTTCTGGTCTAACATTTTCTAGCGTTAATAGCTACTAAAACACACTTACCTGCCCTGTCTGCACACTACAGTTCCTGTAGGTAGGCTATTTGCTGTCTCCAAGAAATGGTGTTCACCATGCTGACAGGTCGCTCGCGCATGTGCGTTGCTGTCATCTTTTCACATATGATTAATTTGAAAACTTGAATGTAGCTGTTCATATTTTAATGTAACACAAATAAAACTATTTTTGACTGAGAAACGTGTCAATTTAGTAGACAAGCATAGTATATATATATATATACAGAATATATATATATATTTAAGCAATATATCACGAGAGCAAGTGTGTTGTGGTGAATATATCCCGCTGATAAGCTGTTATCCCACGAGGCCGCAGGCCGAGTGGGATAACAGCTTATCAGCGGGATATATTCCACAACACACGCTGCTCGAGTGCTATATTGCTTTTATAAAACGGTTTCCAAGTATAATAATATAATAATAATAATACTATAAGTCCGACTGGCATTTTATTCTGATAGAGTCAGTTGAAACACTACTGTAAGGCGGGACCTCTAGCAAGAAGATAGACGTGCGGGTGATTTGATTGGATCGTTCTGGAGACTGAAGTCGACATTGGCCAATCCTGGCGCTTGCTGAGAGCTTTTGCAAAGGCCGACACCAGAGCCGTATGCCTACACCAAGTAACGTTATGTCTTATTTAGAAATGCGGGGTTAAGAGTGAGGACGCGCGAGAGAGGGGTTAAGACATTAGCCCGCGTCTATTCTTGTACAAAACATCATTTTCTGCGAAGTATTACAGTAGTAAAGTTATAAGCGAAGATCGATTCACAAGGATCTGAAAGGTGTCTCCGCCATTTTGTTTTTGAGGTACTTTTAGTAAGAGAGTTGCGCCATCATGCGTCCATAATGACTCATTGTAAGGACTAGTGACCCTCCATACAGCAGATCAGGAGAAAGCTGTTTGGCTCGAGCGCAGCGCTGCCTTTTAGTAAGAGAGTTGCCATGGCAACCAATAACCCATGGCCATGGGTTATTGAACTCAGTTACTGGAATTATACAATGGCTGTGAACCAATCAGATTGCTTGATTTGAGAGAGCCGTTTTATAAACAGTATATATATCACTGATTCTTGAGAGTCGGGACAAAACATGTCCTACATAGAAAAGTCTAATTTATATTAAAAATCCAGAAATTCATCATGATTTCTATACCTACAAAGTTAAATCTAAAGGAACTGTGTATACCTATGTTATTTTTTTAGCACACATTTGTATCTTTTTTGAGGTAATTTGTTTAAATGTATGGTCTGTGGTTAGAAGATCCATGTTATTGTACACAATATTGACCAGCCCAAAAAAACTACAAGAAACTCTATAATTGTGAATACATATATATAAAATACATAAAACATAAAAATCTCCCTATCAAAGTTGTGTCCTCAGTTTCTGTCAACTCCGTCAGACTTTTTCGTAAACCTTATTAAATCAGGGAATAGCATGGTCAGCTATATCCCTGAGGACCCCTTTTCATCTCCCCACCTGTGCTGAATGCAACACTACCAAACATGCTCTGGTAAGTTTTACATTTTTTGATATTTTAGACAAACAATGTCAATATTCCTGTGGTCACAGCTGGACCATGTCAACACCATCTCTCCGTTACGTTTTTTTTAAACCATAGTGGATTGAATTTAAGCATTTTAGTGAGGTTATTGAGACAGCTAGCAACTGATGAAAAACCAGCTTGCTGCTGTGTACAATACATGTTTTGGAGGGAAAATACATGCCCTTACGTCAACTCAGTCAGACATCAACGCTGTCAGGTTCTACGTCTGACAGAGTTGACGTGTAAGCTGATGGAGTTGACAAATCCACCTATAACCTCTTAATGTGCTAATATAATATTATTTGTGAACATAGTAAAGGATTAAAATGTTATTTCAGGGTTTTATTTACACATAAATGTACATTATATAGCATGTATTACATGATTTAACCATACTGTATAACCTACACTTCTGACTTGTAGAGCATGGGCAGGCTGTGGTCTGCTTATTATTGTGTAACTTTCCCAGCACTTATAATAAAAAAAGCCAGTGTGTAGATTTTTGCAACTACTGGTTGTGAAACTGAATATTACATTGAATGGTGGCCTCTGTAGAGGGACCCACTTCTATGGGCTAACTCTAATGTCAGGAAAATGCAACATTTCTTATTTTCATGGAATTATACTGGAACATGCTTGTGAATATTAGCCTATATTCAATTTCTGCAAAATCCATTACGTTCATTTTCATCACTAGATGTCACCAACTGCACCTTTAAGATGTTACATCAATCAATCAATCAATCAATCAATCAATCCAATCTATCAATGAATCGTGTCAAGTTAATTGAAATCTGATTCCATAGTCTTATTCTAATACATTTTTCATTCCTTCAATTTGTAGGAAAGCATGGCCAGACAGAAATTGTCAGTTGAGGAGCAAAGGAGAAGAAATAGAGAGTACCAACGAAAGAGAAGAGAAAAAATAAACGGTGACCCAGAGAGCAAACATGACATGCAAGAGAAGGAAATACAAGGTGAAAGAAGAGAAGAGAAAGGAAGAAGGAAGAAGGAAGAAGGAAAAAAAACTAATGCTGCTGTTGTGAAGTCAAACAAACTGGATGACAGTTTTCAATTAGTTTGGAAGATACACATCTCATGCAACCTCTCAAACAGATTCCCTCAACATGACAAATACACCAGGTCATCGCACATGAGAACAGGATCCACCACAGACAACTATCCTGCTTTTGCAGCGAGATGTTGGTTTGCCAGTGCTTCAGCTCAGCTACCTTCTATTTCCATGGCTACCCAGAGGAACAGCAAAGTGATACAAGGACGGCAAGGAAGAAAAGACCTTTGGCCATGTTGATGGCGGATAGGCCTGCACGATATGAGGAAAATCTGCGATGTGCGATAACATTGTTCAATATAGCAATGACGATACGACTTGCGATAAATAAACAAATATTAAAGTATGCATATTAGCTATACAGTTCCTATGTCTTTCTGCTTTAATAATGCTAACATAGACCCCAAACATAGCCTATGCCCACTGAATAAAGAAATGAAATACACACTGACTCTATAGCTGAAACTACACACAGCGTGTTTGGGCTTTGGCAGAGGGGCGGAGCGCACTGTTGCAAGGGAAAGGTGTACGCTGGATTTACAACTCAAGACAAAATGATCAGATGCTGAGTGGGAATGCATGGCGCATGTAAATAAAAACACTTTTGTTATTCATTGTGTTTCAGGCAGTCTTTGCGATGTGTTTATGTGCATGTTCATATTGCGATGACGATGAAAATACGATTAATTGTGCAGCCCTAATGGAGGAGCTGGAAAGATATGGAAGGGGATATGGAAGAGGATATGGAGATGGAAGATGAGGAGGAGTTGGATGAGGAGCCTCAGAAAGGTCCTGAGCATCAAGACGTGAAAGTGGAGTTTCTGCATTCCCATGGTCCAACTGCAAAGGTTCGACCTAAGCTTGGCAGGAAGGGTGTCTGTTTCTGCCCAGTTGAAGACATCATAGTGAAACTAATGGGAAATGCATCACCAGTCCAATCACGAACACAAGAGATCTACAGCATCGCCTCTGATGTGATGGACTTCATAGAGCGTGAGCATGTCCGACGCCTGTTGCTCAAGTCATGAGTGCAGGTTAGACAAAAATGAAATCTTAAATAAGCTAATTGACACACACCCACTCTCTCTCACCCCCCATACACACACACACCCCTCCCCCACCCACACATGCATGCCACTTTAAAAAATAAAATCACAATTAAGACCAAGCAAATGAACAACTGACAGTATTGAATTGTAATCTGTCTGACACTTTTCATTTATCTTTCCAGTTAGTCACAGGACCCACACCAGAAAGGCACCAGAGGACCCACACAGGCTAGAGGTGGAGACGGAGGGTGTGGAGGAGAGGAGAGGAAGACAAGAGGAGAGGAAGAGTAGAGGAGGAAGTGGAGGAGGAGGAGGAGGTGGTAGAGAGGTAGATGAACACAGGGGGAGAGGAGGGAAAGGAGATCATTGTTCTTTTGATAGTTGGAAATAGTGTTATTTATAATAGTTGGAAACAGTGTCATTTATAATAGTTGTAAAATGGAGAAAAGGCCAGCACTCTAGAATGTCCTTTATGCGTTTAATAGCTTGAGTACTGCACAGCCACAACGTACGCGTTTCAGCAGGTAGCCTTCATCAGCGTTCCACAACACCTGCTGAAACGCGTACGTTGTGGCTGTGCTGTACTCAACCTATTAAACGCATAAAGGACATTCTAGAGTGCTGGCCTTTTCTCCATTTTATCTTTCTACCTTGGCCCTGCACCTTGATTTACTTTATTTTGGAGTGTGTGCTCGCTACTGCTGTTTTTTGACATTTATAATAGTTGGAAATTGTGTAATTTACAGTATGTTTATTATAATTACATTTTTGTTCAAGTTCTTCATCTATTGTCACCTCTATCTGTTTAAAAACCCATTTGCTTGTTAATTAGTAATGCACACACATTTTTTGTCAACACCGTCAGTTTTTCGTCAACACCGTCAGTTCTTTGTCAACACCGTCAGATGTATGTTTTGGTTAATTTTTGAAAAAAATGTTTATTCTTTCTTCAGTTTATGTTGTTTATCTAATAAAGGAGCATCTGATCTACATCCTCTTATGTCTTATTTATTTAAGGAAATTGTTTTTATAATATTAAAATTAAAAACAAAGTTTGAAAATTCACCCCTCACAATGGGATAGTATGGGCAAATTATACCTTTTCTGAATCCTTATAGTCCTATGAGTATTCCAGTGTTTGTTGTTTGTATCTGTGATGTTCCTAGTTGCCACAGTGCTGAAATAAAGACTATAGTTTAGGCGGAAATTGTGGGAAAATGAATGTCACTGACACTTTGAAGAGCCCATGTGACCTCTTTATTTGTCTGACAGACTCACAACTGAGCTCAAATGAAAGCTAAGAAGCTACCCTTTAAAATGGTCTCAAACATGTTCTCATACAGTAGAACATGAGTAAAGGTCCTGAAAATCTGCATAGAATAGGGTATGCATCAGCACCTAGAATCCAATTTATTGTAGGGGCTGGCTAACTTCATGAGCTGATAACAGTGACAAAGCTACCATTCTGCAAAGGCTATCATACTAAAATATCATCTATGGATATATACCTGTTCAAAAATCATGAGTAGAATTTGCCCACTTGAGTTGTACCGGTATGTGAAATTTTGTGGTTTGGCCTCAAGTTGCATGAATTAATACTATGAGTAACCATTTTTGGTCACTCAATATGTTAATGCATGATTGGTGCATTTTTTTTTTTTTTTGTGTGTTTGCCAAACCTTATACCCTCAGATGACATCATACATACCCAAATGTTTATTCATTTTCAGAATTTTAACCCTTTATAAGCCACTTTGTTTTGATTATTAAAAAAAATGCTTTCTCTATTTGTTTCAGCTTTCCACAATTTCCCACAAAATACAATTCCCACCCAAAGTTTTTGCGTGTGATTAACACTCAAGGGTATATGTAAAAGTTTGGCACCAACATTGTGTTTGTTCCTCTTTCATTTTTGACGCAGTGTCAATTTAAAAAAAAAACTACACCTCAATTGCGTTAGACCCTCTCGTTGACCATTTTTGGTCACTTAGGAGAGTCCTTTCTGGGCAAGCAAGTGACCATTTTTGGCCTTCACGCAATAAAGGTGTAGTTTTTTTTCCCCTTTTTCTTTTTGCTAAATTGCTTACAACTGTTTACCCTGCCTTTTCAACACAAAATGGCCCTCATCATCGTCACGTTTGTTTGTTTTGCCCCCCCCAAATCCCCCGCTCCCTGGGAGGGGGCCCCTAATCTATATCCACACCCCGAATTTTGGCCTTACTTCCGCGAGCAGAAACCCACATAGACACAGAGTATAAAAGTGCCACACGTTTCCTCGTCAGGATTGTCTCTCATTTCCGTGCGACCGGGTCAAACGTAAAGCATATTCCGATTGTCCTCAAGATCGGAATATGCTTTTGCGGAGGAGGGCAGCGAGGCGCTCGCAGGCGCAGCAGGCTCCACACCAGCCCGGAGGTGTCCACCCGCTGTGCCGACCACCCCCAGTGCCCACAGCCCGCAATGCCAACGGCGTGGGGGCTGGAAGAGGTCCAGCCGAGCGGCTCTCAAAGTTGTAGGGGTGTGTGTGTGTGTGTGTGTGTGTGTGTGTGTGTGAGAGAGAGAGAGAGAGAGAGAGAAAGAGAGAAAAACTCAAAGTAAAATGGAGTGCTATTTGACCCTAAACAGACAGTACACGGTGGCAGAATATCTGACCACCGTGACTGATGACAAATTAAGAAAGACATTGACTAGGTACAGAGTCAGTGGACACAGCCTGGCCCTAGAGACCGGTCGCCACAGACAGACCTGGCTACCCAGGGAGGACAGGCTATGTTCACGGTGCACACAGAACACAGTAGAAACAGAGACACACTTTCTACTACACTGTGACAAATATGCAGAAATTAGAGCATCATTCTTCCCCAAAATTATACACAAATACCAAGAATTCGAAACACAATCAGAAAGAGACAAGCTTAAATATCTATTAGGAGAAAAACCAAACTGCTGCATATTGGCAGCTAAATATCTGGCCTCCTGCCACAACCTCAGAGACATCCAGTGAAACACACCAGCTAATTTTATTTTTATTTTTATTTTATTTTATTTTATTTTTATTTAATTTCATTTTTACTCTTATTCTTATTTTATTTATTTTACTTATTTTATTTATTTTATTTTTATTTTTATTTTATTTTCTATTTGACAATTACTGTTTGTTTACCTGATGAACAACTGTAAAAAAATAAAAATAAAAATTTTAAGTCAGAATGTCCCATTTTCTTGGGAAGTTTATATGTACATATATCTTTGACTGTAAATTTTGACTGTTTGTACATTATACATCTTCGACTGTACATTCATTTATTATTATAATTTCCTTATTGTTGTACTGTTAATATGTGTATTTGCTTTGGCAATATAAGCACTGTCTTTTCATGCCAATAAAGCTATTTGAAATTGAATTGAGAGAGAGAGAGAGCGTTCAGAGGCAGGATGAGCAGGGCTCCATGCTGCTTGCAGGTGCGTCACAGGCGCGTCGGGGGGCGGAGGGGGCGGGGTAGGCGGGCGAGGGGCGGGCCCTGCAGCAGTGTGTGTGTGTGTGTGTGTGTGTGTGTGTGTGTGTGTGTGTGTGTGTGTGTGTGTGTGTGTATATGAAGAGAGAGAGGCGAGAATGACCAGTTTTATCTCTGTACCTGCAGTTTTATTTTTTTTATTTTTTTAGCTATAGCAAAATTGCCTGCAAAACATGAGAAAATGTTGCAAGCTGCTGAAAAATACTAAAAACTAAAATGTTGAAGCCTTAAGTCCAAAAAGTCTGGAGGAAGGCGTTAAAAAAATCATTTTTGTAAAAAGTGTCTCGGGGCCCAAAAATAGCACTTTTTTGCAGTTTATAATGGTTCTTAATGGGAAAATGACTTAGCCATTTTTAGACACTAACGCAACAAAAGTGCCATTTGTATTTTCCCGGGGCCAGAAATGCCTGTAGGTACTCAAGTGTTCAGATCCTTGATATAAGCACCAACCCCCCCCCCCCCAGCCAAGTTTCATAGGATTTATGGCAATTTAAAGCATATTTCTAACAATGCGACCAAACCTACCTAGCCAAAAAAAAAAAAAAACGCAACGTCAGTTAAAGGACATTTCCTCCATTCCAATCCAGACTGCTGACTTGAGGTGACACACCTCACGGAAATAATGTGAGGAGGAATGTGTTTGTCATCTTTTATAGAGATATAAAAGAGAGAAAGACTGTGTGTGACACAACACAGTTTCGAGGAGATATGACAAATAGGACTTACTTTAATACGGATCTGTTAGAGAATAACTAAAAGAGGAAACAAAAGATGATTTTCTTTTTCAGTCTCTACATCTTTGTCTCAGTGGTTCTGGACCAGGTCAATGGTTACAATGATACGTACTATCCGATGTCTTGGTCTGCCACAGCACCTGGTGACATTATTATTGGGGGACTTTTTTCAATGAGTGACAGTATTAGTATAGAGTATAGTATAGAGTCTGGTTATCCAAGTGACATAGATACGTACACTTGTGTCAGGTATGTTTTCACCCTGTGTGAAGTGGTGCTAGCATGTATACAGTTCACATGGGCACTGTGTGTGTGTGTGTGTGTGTGTGTGTGTGTGTGTGTGTGTGTGTGTGTGTGTGTGTGTGTGTGTGTGTGTGTGTGTGTGTGTGTGTGTGTGTGTGTGTGTGTGTGTGTGTGTGTGTTCATGTGTTCATTTATAGAGTCCATTTGGTTTGGGTCCATCAGGTACAGCCCTGCTCAGCTGGTCCAGTCTCTCGTGCTGGTGCAGATGGTGGAGGAGGTAAACAGGGGGCATGAGTTGGGGAACCTCAGCCTGGGTTATCACATCCTGGACTCCTGCTCCGAGGTGAACATCGCCCTGGAGGAGACCCTGGCCTTCATGTGGAGAGGCAGCAGGAAATGTCAGTAATTGATTCAGTAATCGAGCCTACAGACGTCCAATCAATAGCCGACAACGGTAACACTTTATAATAATGTTCAGTCGTAAGTCATTTATAAGCCTTTAGTTAATGATGAACTAACCATTTACAAAACATGAATATACATTTGTAGATGATTAATACATGCTATGTTAACATCAAATGTGTTGTAAGTCATCTAGAAACCTTTAGTAAATGAAGTGTTCCTCACCTGTTGTAAATGATGTGTAAATAATTTACAATTAATTTACAAGGCTTTCTGCATCCCCTAATCTAAAGTATAAACCATTCATCACACATAAATGTGTTACATACCCTTGTATGTAACACATTTATGTGTCATGAATGGTAGCTCTGTTTGTCAAAATTAAATCCAATGTGGAAGTGTCCTCCAATGTGAAAGTATCATTGGTTTGTGGACTTTTGTTTTGAAGCCTCAAGTATGACCTCAGTAAACACTTTCCTAATGTGTTTATGTTCTCAATCACTAGTTTTAGACTATGTTGTAGATGGAGACTATGTTTTGGGGCGTGATTGACAGGTTGCTTGTCCACTGATCACACAGCTCGCCGATCACGGACCAATTAGCAGGCGGTGCTCTGTGGGAAACCCGTGGAATTGTGTCGAGATCCATGATGGTAATGGCCAAAATGCCATACGAGGCATAAAAAAAACAGAAGTCCACAGACCAATGGATCGCCCCCCTGCAGGCTATTCAAAAGCATGCAGGTTTAAGTGCACTTCCGCATTGGCTTCAATTTTGACAGAGCTATTGTAATGTGTAACACATTTATGTGTGATGAATGGTTTACACTTTAGATTAGGGGATGCAGAAAGCCTTGTAAATTAATTGTAAATAATTTACATGTCATTTTTAACAGGTGAGGAACACTTAATTTAGGCCTACTAAAAGTTTATAGATGACTTACAACACATTTGGTGATATATTAACATAGCATTTATTAATAATCTACAAATGTATATTCATGTTTTGTTAGTGATTAGTTCATCATTAAGTAAAGGCTTATAAATGACTTACAACTGAACGTTATTATAAAGTGTTACCATTTAGGTAGGTAGGTTCACTGAGCTGTGAGCACATGCTTCCAGTCACACACATTCCCAATTACAGCAGTCTTCCACTGTATCAACTGAGCAGCTCTGGAGCAGTTGGGGGTCAAGTAGCTGATTCAAAGGTTACCTTGCTGTAGTTGTGACCCTTATTTGTTCACTTTTCCTGCCCAATTGCTTTTAAGACAATGGGATCTATGTCGCAAACGCAGTAATTTAGAGTTTGCGCTCGTTTAACGCTGCACGCAACGCAAATTGGGGGCATGCACAAGTGCATTTGTATTCTCCCTGCCACGCTATTACCTCTATGCCTGTTATAATGCTGGACATGCATGGGGTAGGCGTGCCACATGCCAAACCAGCCGTTTCGTCGCAGAATGCGGGGGCATAGATGGCATTCTTCTATGGTCCGCATGCGTGCAATTACTTTGCGCTAAGAGCTTTGAAAAGCACGCGCAAATATACCGCGCTGCACTTGAGCTCACCATAATCTCAGCGCAGCGCAGAAAAGTCATTACGCACGGACGTGCCATGCCATGACATCAAATTCTGCTGCTAAAATGGGGTAACCAGCAGATTATTTAGTGAGGCAATCAACTATAATTCACGGATAAACTTTTATCACATCGGAAAGAGGGGTTAATGGCAAATTAATTGAGAAAACTTGGACACTTTCACCAGAGCCAGATTAACACCCCCAGGGGCCCCGGGGCACTGAAGCTCCCAGGGGCCCCCCTACCCATCGTCCGGATGTTTGGATGTTTTTTCGCCATATTTAGAGGAATATCTCATTTTAAATTAACATTAGTATTATACTGTTATGTTATTATTCCGTTTCTGAGATTCAGTTTCTCACTCACTCATAGGCGATTCTAGGCTTTGCAAAGAGGTAGCACCAGCAGGATAAAGATATTAGTGTGACTGGGGGGTTTCTAGGGGTGACTGTGCCCCCCCTGGACAAAGAAATTTTGTACATTTTAAAGTAAAATGCATGAATCTGATGCACTCTGAGAGCAAAAGGAAGAGGCTAATCTTCATATTAATATCCTCTTCACTGTGCTGTGGCTTTACAATGATGAAAAAATAATTGACATTACATTTCCAATACAAAACAGCAGAGGGTGCCGCAGCACCACAAGCACCCCCACTTCCCGCGCCCCTGGTCACCACTTGCCCACAGGCATCCAATGAGACTAAATCATCAGACTTAATCTTCTTGGAAACACATTTTATTTTGTCCTGATTGGTCTTAGATTTGTGTCATAGTTCTGTGGAGCCCAATATGAGCCCGACAAAAAAAATTGAAAAAAATTTTTTTGGAGGGCCCCTTCACCCCGAGGGCCCTGGGGCACCTGCCCCGGTTGCCCTATGGTTAATCCGGCCTTGTCAATAGACCATACAGGGAGGAGATAGGGACACTCTCCATTCATATATCTCAGTGGTTTGGAACCACTGGTGTATGGGGTGAAAACAGTGAACAGTTTCTGAAGTGCATTGCTTTCAACACTTTGACCTGTTTTTTTTTAGACTAATCTTGATCATCAGACTTAATCTTCTTGGAAACACATTTTATTTTGTCCTGATTGGTCTTAGATTTTTGTCATAGTTCTGTGGAGCCCAACATGAGCCTGACAATTTTTTATTTTATTTTTATTTTTTATTTTTTGGAGGGCCCCTTCACCCCGAGGGCCCCGGGGCACCTGCCCCGGTTGCCCTATGGTTAATCCGGCCTTGACTTTCACCTATCCCATAACCCGGAGGGTCGTCGTTGGGGCACCACACCACATATGATCTCTCTCTGTCCTCGGCACGCAGCTCTCACTATGTTTCACCGAGTTTGAATTGAGTCCACTCTAAATCCTCCAATCTTTTCTTTTGTCTCCGCGTTTCCCCGCTGTAAACCCGTTTCTATTGTCCCACCCCAGTCAACAAAATAAATTATACTGAAAATGCTTGCTGGGTTACGCGTGGCGGACTGCTATCGTCCTGCAGAGACGATAGTATAAGGCAGGCGCAAACAGGTGCGCAAAGCGCAAAAAGCAGATTGTTGACACAAAATCCAAATAGTGACTAACAAAGTGTCTCCTAATCCTTAGGTGAGGATAGCAGTAAGGATGGTCCAGAGTTTCCCTTCCCACCTGTCTTGGCTGTCATCGGTGATTCCAACTCAGAGGTATCCATAGCGGTTGCTAGGCAACTCAACCTGGAGAACATCCCTCAGGTACGACTGAGCTTAAAGACCTCTTGATTTAAGTAAAGCTGCTAAATACTGTTGGATGATAGAGCTCTGCATTTGTATAGCTGAGCTAGGATCTGCATTGCAGAAAAAGAATGTCAATAAAAGGAAAACCTCATCCAGCCCAGTGCTATTCTAAGATATAAAAGAGTAAAGATCAATATTGTCAGGTGGTTATTAGTCACGCAGTAGCCAGCCATAGATAAATAATGTCTGGGGCACAACTCTTGACAAGTGGTTAAGGACCACCCCCTGAGACCAGAACAAAATGCGTGACAGATATATGAATTGACCAACCACGGGCCTCCTTATTTGTATGACACAACTTGTGGGGCGGTAGCCTACAGATAGATAGATAGATAGATACATTTTCATTTCTGTGTCATGCACCATATTCATGGTGCCCAACCCGTCTGGGCTTACAAGACACAAATCATTCAAGTTCAACAATACAAACAAATCAGCAAACAAATCAACAAACAAGCTACAAAAAGCTCAAACATAAACAAGACAAGACAGAGTTGTATATTCAGATGAACAACTTCTCCATTCTGAGTTCCCAATAAACCTGGCCAAACTGAAGACTTCATCTCTGAATAACCATTCCAACTTAGCATCATCTCCTGGCCAAAATAGTTCAGGTTTCTTATTTTGCATTAATTGAAATAGAGACAATCTTGGTTCCTCATATAGGGTACAATGAAACAAAAAATGAAATTCATCTTCCACAACATCTAATTCACATACAGTACAAAGTATCTCCTCCTCAGCAATAGAATTGAACCTGCCAACCTCAATAGCCAAAGGGAGGTTACCCGTTCTCAACTGGGCACATAAGATCTTCTGGATCTATCCAGGGGCAAAGTAACATAGGGTTCTGGAGTGAACATATTTTTAATTTGAATATATGTTGAGTTTTGGTTTGAGCCAGATGTCATTAGCCCATTTTTCTTTATAGTCAAGAAATAGCCTATGTTTTTACATTTTGAGCGATGCACCAATGCACTGAGAGAGCCAGACTTCTGTAACAGCCCAGCCAATCAGAGGCTTGCCACAGAAATTCCTATAGCAAAACCCGGAAATGCTGATTCAGACCCTCCGTGGTCTCCCTGCTACGGAGGGTCTGACCATATGTGAGAGACTATAATGTGGTTATAGCACTAATGTCATGTTTCTTCATTCTGAACAGATAAGTTACGGTGCAACCTCTGGTCTCCTGAGTGATAAGAAACGCTTTCCAAACTTTATGCGGACAGTACCAGAGGACGATCACCAGGCACGTGCCATCATCGAGATTCTGAAAAAGCAGAATTGGAACTGGGTTGGTGTGGTGACAACTGATGGTGAATATGGCCGCTATGCGCTTGAGCGCCTCCAGCATCATGCGGCAAAGAACAACATCTGCTTGGCATTCACCTCCATCATACCGTATGCGATATTGAACTCCATGACATGGAGTTTCAATAACATTGAGAGCCACATGAATGCAACAGTCAAAAGGATTATTGACAACCCCAACGTCAAGGTCATCGTGTCCTTCGCCAAGCCCGGCCATATGATGCTTCTTTTTAAACGTCTTCTTCAAGATCGGCGAGGCAGAGGGAAGGTTTGGGTGGCCAGTGACAATTGGTCAGAGTCAAGGATAGTGTTAGGGAACTGGAATCTGAGTGATGCAGGAACCATCATTGGGGTCACTCTTAAGTCGGCTGCAAACACCTCCAAGTTTCTGCAGTATCTCAGTAATCTTGACGTAAACCCTGACGCCCACAAGAACAACACTTTCTTGCATTCGTTTCTATCGACCTTTATTGATCAAGTCTTTTCGAGACTTGATCAAGTGAAGACCAGTGAATCAGTCATTGAGATGCTGAAGAAGAATGTCCGCCCCAATGCTGTGCTGAGTGTGGGGTTGGCAGTTAGAGCTTTTGTCCAGGCTGTGACAGATCTCTGTGGTGACACTGGCAGAGACTGTAAGATAGAGAGACTGCAGCCCTATGAGGTAAATACACGCACACACACAACATTAGACACTTGGAAGTCACATGAAAATGTGACTATCTTTTCACATGATCACAAATTCACTCTATGTTGATCATTTTGCACGTCAGGTGAAGAGAGCCCTACGGAACGCCACGTTCCACATGGATGGGCAAAACTACAAATTCGACGAAGACGGTGACCTCAACACAGGATATGATGTCGTCCTTTGGCATCAGCAGATTCGATCAGCATTTGTGGACGTGAATGACATCATAGCCAATTACAGCATCCAAGAAGGGAAATTGACTTTTACTTCAGGACAGAATTTCTTCAATCTCACAGTAATACATTTTATTCTTAAATTTTTTCTTTCTATACTTCTTTCATGTCTTCTCCTTCTCTTCTCTTAATCTCTATTCTCTGTTTCCCCATTCTCTCCTCAGTCACTCCGTCACACGGTGGTTTCCAGGTGCTCAAACAGCTGTGCTCCAGGCTTCAGGAAGAAGTCAGCCGCGGGACAGCCTGTCTGCTGCTATGAATGTATCCCCTGCCCTGAGAACTACTTTTCCAATGACACAGGTGTGTATTAGTTTCACCTTGATTTTGGCTCCCCTCTACAGCTAGCCTTACATGCTAGCAAATAATGCAGACACGTCTGACCAAGCTGGAAGTACCGCTCCCGGCAATTGAACCCGGGTCTCCGCGGTGGTGGGTGAGTGCAGTATTGCATTGTTTCTAAGAGTTCTTCCTCTGTTTCTAGATTCTGAGGTCTGTGATCAGTGTGACACTGACACCCATTACTCCTGGATAGAAAGCGCCAACTGCACCCGCAAGAAAACTGTCTTCCTCGGTTGGGAAAATATCTATTGTATTATACTGCTGGCCATCACTGCCCTGGCGGCATTGCTCACCCTCTCTGCTGGGATCATCTTCATAGTTTACTGGAACACCCCTGTTGTGCGGGCGTCAGTGGGCCCCATCTCCCTCCTTCTCCTCCTGTCTCTCTTGGGCACCTTTGTGAGTGTGGTCCTTTTTGGTGGTAGGCCCACCAGGTGGCAGTGCCAAGCGCGGCAGATACTGTTTGGCCTCAGCTTCACCCTGTGTGTCTCCTGCATCCTGGTCAAGTCCTGTAAGATCGTCTTTGCCTTTGAGTTTGACCCCAGTGTGCAGAGGGTCCTGAAGAAGCTCTATAGGCCCTACATCATCATTGCAGTGTGCATGTTAATTCAAGTAGCCATCTGTAGCCTGTGGCTAGTGTTCCAGGCTCCAAGGCCCGAGTGGGAGCTAATGACAAACAAAGAGGAGCGCCTGTTCAAGTGCCATGAGAAGTCATTTGGTGCGTTTGGAGCTATGCTAGGCTACATTGGCCTGCTGGCTCTCATTGGCTTTGTTTTTGCCTTCAAAGGCAGAAAGCTGCCTCACAGTTACAACGAAGCAAAGTTCATCACCTTCGGCATGTTGATCTACTTCATGTGCTGGATCATCTTTGGCCCAGTGTATGCCAATGTCAAAGGCCAGTACCTTCCAGCAGTGGAGATGGGGGTTATCCTCTTCTCAGCCTTTGGCATTCTGTTTTGCCACTTTATGCCAAAGTGTTACATCATTCTGTTCAAACAAGAAGCAAACACAGTGAGCGCGTTCCAGCAGGATATTAGGATATATTCCATGGGTGGCGTGCTACGTGAGGACGGACAGCACCAGCCCTCGCCTCCGTTGGGCTCTGGAGGGCACCAGAACGTAGCGTTAGAGATGGAAACACCAGCATCAGATACAGTGCCGGACCAGAGCTCGGCCACAGTGGGGCCATCACTCTCTGATTCTCCAGACTCTAAGCCAAGTCCCACTGAGAAGGTGAATTAATGCACTTTGAGAAATCATCATAAGCAGTTGAAGAGATATTCAAGCTTACCGACATGGCTACCCAAGTGATTCAACAGGATTGAACATGTCATCATTACTCACAACTGCAGCAGACAACGTAACAATTCAAATCTTACGTTTCACAAGCAAGGACCACACAATCAACCAGGAACGTTTAACAATTTATTTTAGTTGATCGACGATGATCGAATGTGCGTGAGAATCCGTCTGCGGTGTGGGGAGGTTTCTGCCTGAGGAGGAGTCCAGCTGAGACACCCGCCTTCGACAGACCCCCTACTTCTAGTTACCTATGCAGGAAGACAGAACGAGGAGAAGACAGGACGAGGAGGAGACAGAATGAGGAGGAGACAGAATGAGGAGGAGACAGAATGAGGAGGAGCAGGGGCGGAGCAACCCTATCAGCCCAGAGGGGGCGAAGCTCTTAGGGGGGCCCCATCAAAAAAATAATAATTGAAGGGCAGGCCAGGCCGCGAAGAAAAATGTGCCTTTTTTGCATGTTTGAATCTGTTTTAGCCATATTTAGTGGAATATCTCATTTTAAACACACCAATGTTTTTGTCTATTGATTGAATTCCTCTCACATTCACACCACTGACTTTATTAAATAAAGTCATTTTAAGTCACAACTGTAAAATAGCTGATAGCCCCTATATCCGAAAACACAATTTGTCACCCATTGAGCCAAGTAATATTATGTCCAAGAAAGACTACAGTGAAGCCACTTTACAGACAAGCTTGTTCTGAAGAAGAAAAATAAAAACACGGGTTGCTAGCCGGGCCCGGTGGCCTGGCCTGCAAAAAAAAAAAAAAAAAAAAGTGATGGGGCCCCCCTGACGAGTGGGCCCCGGGGCGGGCGCACCCTCTGCCCCGGTGTACGCTCCGCTGCTGAGGAGGAGACAGAATGAGGAGGAGACAGAATGAGGGTGGAAGGGGGGGGGGGGGGGGGTTGGGCGGGGGTGCAGAAACAAGAGCCAAGAGGAGAGAACGGGTTAGGTGACGTTAGGTACACCTGGGGAGGCGTAGGTGTGAACCTTACAGTCTATAGACCCTTCTCACGTGGGCCATTTTGTGCCGAAAAGGCAGGTTAAACACAGGTGCAAGCAAAACACTAATGAGGGTTTCCAACTTCCATGATTGGAATTTGGAAACCCTCATTAGTGTTCTGCTTGCACCTGTGTTTATTCTGCCTTTTCGACACAAAATGACCCCCGTGAAAAGGGTCTATTGTGAACGCTTGATTGATTGATTGTGTGGTCCCGCTCCCGAAACTCTTTTATATGCATATATTATACATCAGACTCTTGAGCTACTTCTGCTCTCACTCAAAATGTCAAAATATAAGCGATGTGATGTATGGTTTTTTAGATATTAACGTTTGTTTGGCTCAACTCATCTTGTACTAGTTAACTGCAGGTGGCAGGGTGTTTTGCAGTGTTGTGACGTCACGCTGATTCCTCGTATAGAAGGAAGATTTGTGTATCTGAAAAAGATTATGTGTAAAGGACAATAATTAAATGTATGTTGATATTGCTACATCTCAGTGTAAATTAACAAAAGAGAGAAATTTGGCCAAAAGATAAGCTATCACTTTATTCTATTTTGTTTGATTTTCTTCCGATAGACCATGAAATGGTCAATATATTCCAATATATAGAAATCAGGGTCTCTGACATTGTCTTTTCTCTCATAGTTTCTTGCCGGAGTTGCCAAAAATATATCTATATATATATTTTCTATTTGTATTCCATGTAACAGGGTTTGGCATTTGTTTTATAGGCTATGAAAAGTTTCCTTGAACTGATAATGGCACTCGCTATGCTGGACAAGTAAAAACATTAAAACATCCTCTTCCTTGTCATGTATTTTTGGATGAAGGTAGTAACTGTTTTCCGCTCCAGTGAAGCTGAACACTCACTTTTGACAACACATGCTATGTTTTATTTTAATTTGTTTAGTAGAGAGACACAGAGTGAGAGAGAGAGAGAGAGAGAGAGAGAGAGAGAGGAGCAATAGTGACGGAAGAAACAAACTGACAGACCGATGAAATGACAGTTTCCTGATACCGAGTCCTCAGAAAAATTCCATCAAGCCAGCCTCAATTGCAATAACATCGTCAAAACTAACAGCTTCATAGATGTCTTCACTCAGAAAACCTACCAGGTCAGAAGCTTTGCCAACACCACTCATGTTGTTTACAGATTAGAATGTGAATGTGGGTGTTTCTACATAGGCCGCACCAAACGCAGGCTGAAGGACAGATTGCAAGAACACAAATATGCAATAAGAACATTTAATCCTAACTATCCTATGGCCAAGCATTATAAAGAGGCTGGACATGCTAATTGTAACTCTTTAAGAATTATGGCCATTGAAGTCTGTCAGGGGTGGAGACCGAGTCAAACACCTCCTTCAAAGAGAAACATTTTGGATAGTCACTTTGAAAGCCACTACTTTTCCTGGTCTGAATGATGATCTTGACTTTTCCCCCTTCCTTTGAAGGAGTTTCCTGATGGATCTCCTCTTCTTAAAGTCTGAGGTTCCCCATTTTTGTTTATTTTTTGTTTATTTTATTGGATACCCATTCTTTTTGACTAAAAGAGCAAATATGCTCCACATTGTTTCTATGCTGACGCTTTGGCTAATTCTGGTGTTAAACATCTGTTTCAGTGATAAATATTGTCACATGTGCTGATGCTTTGGTTATTTCTGGTATAAGTCAATGCCAGCTGTAAATGTTGTTGCAATTCCTATTTAAACTTTCATGTGATCTTTTCTATATGGTTCTTGACCTGTATTGGGTTGTTGTACCTTTAAGCACCAAGATGACTGTATTTTCTCTTTCCCTATTTGCATAATTGTGGAATTCTGATTGGATGGCCATCCAATGATGTAATCTTGCTGATTGTCTACATAAGGGCTGTCTTAGATTCACATGTCCTCTTACTCCCTGATGAAGGCTCCTGTGTGAGCAGAAACATGTTGGTGTTTTTTAATCTATAGCCATGTTTAAAATAAAGGCTTTTTAAAATTTTCTACTACAAAGACCAGTGTTGCTGTGGGATTTTTTAAGGTTTGCTCTCTTCCACTCTCCACAAAGGTTTTTTTTTGTGGGAGACAAACTTTATTTTTCTATTAACTACTTTAAGTTAACCCATCCACGTGCACCTGGCTCTCATATTTTTAAGTCCACGCAGCGCTCTTCTCTTCATCTATTCTAAGCCAGCCTCAATGTTGGGCTAAGTAGGCTACACTCCCAAAGGAACACACAAGGAACACACGCACGCACACACGTTGCCAGTAGGTGGCGCTATGGCGAATTGGACAAAAGCATGTCACTGTACTCCGTCACGTAGGTCTAGTCCTTAGTACACTCCCAAAGTTTGAAGTAGATCCGACCAACGGTTCTCGAGATACGGGAGGAACACACAGAACACACGCACAGACAGACAGACAGACAGACGCACGCACTGACAGCAACAATCTCATAATATCCTGGTGGAGATAAAAATGCAACAAACAGCAAAGAAATTCTGGATATAAATTCTGGTAAAGGGGAAGGAATACTGGAAGGGTTAACAGTCGGGTGCCCAGATAGCTGTCATTGAATTTTTGAAGGATACAAGATTATACAATAGGATCTAGCAAATAGATATGTAGTGTTATGCAGTGTTGGGGTAACTCATTACAAAAGTAACATATTACATGTAATATATTACTTTTAGCAGTAACTCAGTAATATAACTTATTACTTATAGGATTTCAGTAATATTATACCAGTTACTTTGTCAAGTAACTCAAGTTACAAATTTAGTTACATTTTATTAAGTCAAAGCACATATTTAAAAAATATATAATAATTTCCTAATCAAACTGTTTTTATGCAAATAACCACTATAGATGACAATCACAAAGGAAAAGAATAACATTTAGAATTTTGGATTGTTTACACTGACTTCAAGGCGGTTGAAATTATTTTTCGGGATGGTTCCGGGGTGGCGATGTCATTCTGCTACTGTTGTTGTTTTGGTGAAAGTAATGCAAAAGTAGTGTAGTAAGTAATGAGTTACTCTACAGTCTACACAGACAGTAATATTGTAAAGTAGCTTATTACTTTCAAATGAAAGTAACTAGTAATATGTAGTATATTACATTTTGAAAGTAACTTGCCCAACACTGGTGTTATGTAAAGGGATTTGTTTATGAAGGTATTTTCCATTCTAATGTAGCGTAAACCATTTCTGCATACTCCGGTACAGTAGGTGGCGGTATGCACCTTCAAAAGTCAAAGATTGCAATCTGCCATTGAAGAAGAAGAAGAAGAAGAAGAAGAAGAAGAAGAAGAAGAAGAAGAAGAAGAAGAAGAAGAAGAAGAAGAAGAAGAAGAAGAAGAAGAAGAAGAAGAAGAAGAAGAAGAAGAAGAAATTCAAGAGTTGTAGTAGTAGTAGTACCGCCCCCGTGCAGCAGGCGGCGCTGCAGGGTATACCCTCCTCTCTCCTTTGAGAGCGCCTGGTGACGTGAGGCGGGCGGCGCTGCCTGCTTCTTTCTTTGACTTCTGAGTTTGAGCTAGCTAGCCGCTAACTGCCCGGTGTTGTGCAGGCTCTGCTTGTCTCTCTGGCCGGTCAACATGGTCCAACTGGTGGGTTCCCTCCGCAAAGAGCTGGCCGACTCCCTGTCCAGCTGCAGGGTGCTGGTGGTGGGAGCGGGAGGGATCGGCTGCGAGTTGCTGAAGAACCTCGTCCTCACCGGCTTCAAAAACATCGAAGTGGTCCGTGGCAGTCTGTGTGTTTGTATGGTTGTGTATGCATGTTAGCTAGCTGGCTAACATGCTAGGTCTTTGTGCTGTGAGCTAACAGCAGGTTAGCTTGGAGGTTTGATAGCTAGCGTACCAGTGGCCAATTTATTATATTGGCTCTGACTAATTCCTGGGGTAGGTTACTTCCAAGATGTAAAGCATACTGCACGAGGCACGTTGTGCAGTTTCCTCCATTGTGTACTCGCTGCTCACCTGTTAACACTGGACAAGCCAGAGCGGCCGCTGAACAGACATAACGTTAACAATCCCAGGAATGAAAGTGGGGCAATTAACGACACTGGGTTTACATCCAAAGGTATTCCAACTTTTAATCGAATTTTCAGAAAGTCGGCCAAATAAAATGCGATAATATGCATGTTTCCACCCACTACCGTTATCAGGAATGGTGAAAGAGGAGGGGCAAGTAATTGATGTGATTAAAACATTGCCAGACACCAGTCAAACCCTCAAACGAGGGAAATTAACCCCATTCTCTGAATAAATGTGAGGTAAAGAAAGCATCCTAGCCTGAAGTGGAGGAAATCATGATGGGAAGCTTGGTGATGGAGAGCGCACTGCTGTCTACCTCTGCTAACAGCTCAAACACACCATATGCCAAAGCCATGCAGAACTGAAGCTTGAGGCAGGCTCAAGCTGATCTGATGCTTAACCTGTTAATCCACACATGGGCAAAATGCGGCCCCAGGTCCGGCCCCTGGACCATCTTAATCCGGCCCCCAACGTCCTCAAACAAAAACAAAAACTCAACAAAATGCAGAATTATGTTAGTAAATCTCATCTGCTAGCCATTGGATTCGTATCACTATTATTTTTGGAAGATTAACGAGAAATTACAAATAACAGCGGGAGAGAGAGTTAAAAATAGGGAGACTCCCGCTAAGTATTGGCAGGTGTGATCTCCAATGTGTTGCCCTTCGCTTACTTGATGTAAGTCAGTATGGCCCTCTGGAAGAAAATGTTGCCCACCCCTGAGTTAATCCCTGAGCCGTGGTTCACACAGGACGGCGAACGTGAGTAGAGCTGAAGCTTGAGACAGGCACAAGCTGAACTGACGCCTAACCATTCACACAAGAAGCCTTCTCTTTTCCTCTCGGCGCGCCTTGAACCCGCACACAACTCCCATTGACTTCATGCCTGGCAGCTTCACGCTTCACATGTCACGCTTGGAAAATAGGACTGAATCCTGAATGATCGCTTGAGCAAGGCGTGAGCGTGGCTTCAGCCTGACACGCGCGCAGCTGGTGTGGACGGCCTCTCCTGTTAACAAGGACGCCTAAATGAAACTTGTGGGTTCAGCGTAGGTTAAGCTTAGGTTGAGCGTTGCTTCTGCTTATGGTGTGAAAGGGGGCTAACCCTATTTTTCAGCTCACCTGCCGTTTCAGCTGCTGTTCTATTTTCCAAGTGCACGTTCACACAATAGGCACTTGGGCAGAGCATAGGCAGAACTGAAGCTTGAGGCAGGCTCAAGCTGATCTGACGTCTAACCGGTCACACCAGAAACAGTCTCTCTCCGCCCCCCCTCACAAATTGCATTGACTGCCTGCCTGTCAGCTCGGGATCAGCGCGCAGCATGCTTGGAAAATAGAACAGAAGCCTGAACGATCGCTTCAGCCGAGCATGGCGTGCGGCTGGTGTGAACGGTTTTGGATGATTTAACACCGGCGGTGAGATAATGTAACTGTTGCACTCTTCATAGAAAGTAGCTGCTCAGGCTGTGAGATAATGTAACTGTTGCACTCTTCATAGAAACTTTAAAGTAGCTGCTCAGGCTGGAGTGAACTTTTGAATGAGATGGGCATGTTATTCACAGGAGCATGCGTGTACGGCTGCAGAGAGAACACGGCAAACAACACAACCACTTATGTTTCTAGTCTTAAAAATTAAAGCACACAGTGCAAAATAAACTTCAATCACTCATAGCCTGAACTACGAGGAACCTCCATAAAATGGCTTACACACCAAAAAAGACTTGGGGTTGTAATGTTACGATTACATATGGAGTGAAACTAGTCTAAAAGCATTACTCAAAAGTTATATTAACTTTAACGTTAAGTTAATTTTGACAGCCCGCTGCAGTGTTTCCCCTAGAAAAAATTTCAGGCCTGGAGGGATTTCGAAACGTACCCCGACCGCAACGGTGGAGGCCCTCACTGGCGACGCTAAACTTTTAGCTAACCTGTTCACATCTATGTTGGCAATGGCATCCCAAGTATCATCATACTATTATGGAATGCGATGCGAACAGTTGTGTTATGGGATGTGCCTTTCCCAGGCAACGACACACGTTGGCACGTTTTGGAACAGCACTGCACGCTGGCACAATGCTCCTAAAAGCAAAATGCTTATTGTTTTGAATGATTTGGCATCTTCTATTACTGTCAACACCAGTATTGTTGTATTGTAATAATATTAGGGATGGGCATTTTAAGCAATTTAAATAGTCGAGTACTCTCCTTCTATTATGAACGAGTGCTCGAGTACTCGCACGGGGGGCGCGGGCTGTGTGATTACTATGGTAACGCCTGAGCAGGAGTAATCTGCTGTGTATCGGGCTGTTCACACATAACGTTTGCATTTTTGCATGGAAAAAGCGCTACCTGGAGCATTTTTGTCAGGAGAGGGACTGACTGATATTAGGTGACGCTAAGCTAACACCTAAAGCCTACCTTTAGACAGTATCTCCGATGGTTGGATTAGCGCTTTGGAGCAGACAAGTTGTGAAACAAGCGAAGGCATTTGATTTCCAATACATGTCCATTGTTGCTGAATAGTGATCACCATGATGCGATTGTCTCCCAAAAAGTGATTATTTCTCCACATTTCTTGTGACTAACGTTATGGGAAACAACAGTATAGTCAGTAAACTAGTGCAATGTTTTGAATGAGTTTTATCGGGCGTGTGCTATGAAGAAGCGTGCTTCTCATTCGGGAGAATATCTCAGCCACCATTTTCGGGAAGAGCTGGAAAACTTCTGGTTAAAACTTTCAAAATAATGTTACTTAAACAAAAGTAAAAAGCTTATTGATGCACGTTGGAGGAGAAAGGGTATTTCAATGAATGAAGCAGCATCCTTGTATCAAACTACTTGTTGTGATGTTATATGGCATGAAACTGTGGCTGTATCGCATTACTCAAAATAAATAAGGTTACAATAAGCGTTTTATTTTGAAAGCAATAAAGCGGATGACGTACTTGTACATTCTGGCTGACTTGACGCCCGGCCGTGCAGTTGCTGCTGGTTCCTGCCAGATCCACATGACGATGCGTGCGTAGATCTTCTACCATTTTTAAAGGGTTGGGAGTGGGGCGAGTACCCGAACAGCAGAAATGTTACTCGAATACTGACGTTATGAACGAGTGCTCGAGTACTCGCGCCCATCCCTAAATAATATACCGTAAAGGTTTATTGAAATTTTGAATTTCTTCCTCTGGAACAACTGGACTTGGGGGACCAAGTC
The DNA here is from genome assembly GCF_964638095.1 of Poromitra crassiceps. NCBI lineage: Eukaryota > Metazoa > Chordata > Actinopteri > Beryciformes > Melamphaidae > Poromitra > Poromitra crassiceps. Next base: position 31,989,278 of record NC_139636.1, read on the forward strand.
CAGGTGTACAGGTGTACTTTGAGAAAGCTTAAGAGCAAAATTAAAAGGCTAGATCTATGAAGAACATGTCATCATTACTGTGCTGTGGGTTAGGGCTGCACGATATATCGTTTACACATCGACATTGCGATGTGCGCATGCGCGATAGTCACATCGCAGGACGTGCGATGTCAAAAGCAAATTAACTCGTCATGTTGCTTGATAAACTCTCACTTTAGAGGTACCCTACTTAGTGAAATGCAGGCTCTCTCAAAGGAGAGAGACGCCCCGCTACTGTACTCACTCATTTAATGCTTAGCTTCAACACAACAAACATGCACAGAGAGCAAAATTGAATTGTTTTTGCTTATGTTGCGTTGCTGACAGTAGCCTGTCTGTAAACGATGTGGTTGCGGAGGCGGACTTGTCCACAGCTTGCAGCGCACTCGCATACAGCAGGATGGCTGCTGTAACTCAACATGTCCGTGGAGTGGAGATATTTACTCTTGAAACACCAAAAAGCAAGACCGCAACTTATGACACGAAGGCTAAAGTGATTACTGAGAAGTTGTCCGTGTATCACCGCAGCTCTCTCTCCCCCTCAGTCTGATGATGCATCAGATGATAGCAGTAACGTTACGGTAGAGGTAATCATACATAGCGACTCATTTACACAAAACATGTCGGTGAAAATAAAAAGACAATAGACATAGCTGGGCAATTAAATGTATATTTATTACTTTTCACGAATGAATTGTTTGTCACCGGTCGGCTGCATGTGAATCCTCGTCTCTGTACTGCCCTGCGTGCGCTCAAAAACCGGAACTCCCCAAATGCGGAGCGTACCACTTGGTAGTTTCTGGAGGGGGGTCAGACCAAGTGTGTGAAGTAACCGTGTGAAGTGGCAGCGGTGTTTCATTGTTGATTTATTGAAACGTTAGAAGAACGAAAGAAGTTGAAAGCAGTGATTATAATCAATTAAATCTAATGTTTTTCTGCAAATAGCATCATTGGGAGGTAGATTCTGGCACTCAATATTAGGGGTGGGCAATATATCAAATTTATATCCATATTGTATTGTGATTTGAGACTATATGGTCTTAGATGTTGGATGGTAATATGGTGATACAGCATACATGTTGTCTTTCCCTGGTTTTAAAGGCTGCATTACACTAAGTGAAGTATAGGCTAGTGACATTTTAAAGTAGAATGTCATAACTCACTTTTTCATGTATGTAAGTCATGGAAATCCATTGGTCAAAATGTGTATGCACCCTGATAGATGACGCTCTGAGGCCTACCAGTAGGTCACAGCCCAGTGGTTGAGAAACATTAAAATACCTAATTTCCCCTCCAAAATCAGATGGACTCCTCTACAAAATCATCCCAATCATTCTAGAAATATTATTTTCTTTCAAATAGAGCTAACCTGGTGAAAATCTGTATTTTTTCATATCGCAATATATATCGCATGGGCGGGGAATATCGCAATGTCAGTTTTTTCCAATATCGTGCAGCCCTACTGTGGGTTTACAATGACAAACTACATTTCTCCCTATAGGTCAGGGATACTCAACTTGCTTTGCCACTTTCGTGAAATGATAGAAGGCGAGGGAGGGGCCAGTTAATAAACAAACAATATACATTTTTCTGTAGCGGATTGTAGGTTTTTGGGGTGTCAGCCGGAGTTTAGGCTGACAATGTTGTGCACACCGGATAGTTAGTTAGGTTAAGTTAGTTAGGTTAAGTACATACATAAGTGCCTGGGTAGCGAGCAGATGGCGGTATTTGACAATTTAGCAGCTAAATCATAGATTATTGAAAGATATTCCATATTCCAGACTGAAATGCTATAACAGAAGTATTGGCCAGAATGACATGAACATTTGGACACTTATTCAGCGGGTATCTTGCATGTTGCGTTCAGGTGCACTGTAAACAAAAATTCCTTGTATGGGAAACACTGCTGGGGCAGCCTACCCTGACGCTACCATTGCGTAGCAACAACAGACCGGAAGTAACTCCAAAGTGACCGTACGAATCATTCCAATCAATCATTTTATTTTAAACACAGCAGCTGTGTAAGAAACTGTGTGTGGCTGAGGTTTACTGAGGTAGTGGTCAAGTATTCCATTACATCTACATCTACTACAGCTGACTGACTTGAGGCACCTGTTGATTTTGGCAGATTGACTTGGACACCATCGATGTGAGCAACCTCAACCGGCAGTTCCTCTTTCAGAAGAAGCATGTGGGCAAGTCTAAAGCACAGGTATGGAACTATCATCAATCTGCTTTGTATGTAGGGCTGGCACGGATCATAAAACCCACGGATCGGATTGCGTGATGGATTTTGAGCCACGGATCACGGATTTTTCAAAAATATTTATATATCAGATTTTTTCTCTCAAAATTATATTTTCGATTTGATTTTTTAATACTATTATACTTCTCTAACCATTTGTTGCCCTGCACAGCTCAAAAAAAAAAAAATTCTCATAAGTGACATAATTTATGCTTTTACTCTGAAGGCAGAACAACCCAACTTCCTGTTTTAGGTGGCACTGCGCCTAACTTCCTGGCTGTTGCTTGCTAACGTAGTCACTTGACATGGGTACAGACCAGACCGGGTGAGTCTGAAAACATAACGTTGATGCTACGTTAAGCTACTCGGTGGCCCCACGTGTTGTTTTGTTATGTGTCCAAGGCAACATTTCACCGCCCGGTGATAATGTGTTCGTGAAACGTGTGCACGTGTGTGTGTTGTGGCTCTCGTTATCTTGTGCAGCCCGCACCACGCTGATCGCATTCCTGTGCTATTTCAGAGGTGTTGAAATAAGTTTGTCTTTAGTAGCCACAGCCTTCAGAGAGACTTTACAGCGGCGACAAGGGATGAGGAAGCTCACTTGTGCTTGCCATAATGATGCCTGTCTGTGTCTGGTTGCGCTGCAGGCGTTCTCATACACAAACGTTAAATGAAACGAAAGGGGGGGGGGGGCCGCGGACCATTGACGTTCCGAACCGTGGGGGCTGATCCGTACGGGTCACAGATTATCCGTGATCCGTGCCAGCCCTAATTCTCAGTATGCAGCAAGCAGACTAAACTAGTTTCTGTCTGTCGTTTGTACATTCCCGCCTCTCCTGTTGTATTGCAGGTGGCCAAGGAGAGTGCATTGCAGTTCTGTCCCAGTGCAAACATCACAGCTTACCATGACAGCATCATGAAGTAAGGATAAGGGCCTGCCTGTGCATTCCTTCTTTCTATCTTTCTGAAATTGAAGGATGAACCCGACTCCTCTCCGCTAAATGTGTGATTACAGTCTATTTGTTGTCCCGGCAGCCCCGATTACAACGTGGAGTTCTTCCGAAACTTCATGCTGGTGATGAACGCTCTGGATAACCGAGGTATCTGCACCTCACCGCTCATTTATTTACCCATCTTTACCTCTGGCATGTTCAAACCATGAGGTACAATGGAGCTGTTTGGTCTCCCCAGCGGCCCGTAACCACGTGAACAGGATGTGTCTGGCAGCGGATATCCCTCTGATCGAGAGCGGCACCGCTGGATACCTGGGACAAGTCACCGTCATCAAGAAGGTAACACACACACACATGCTTTTTGATGCCTCCGCCGGCGATAGCCAGGCCGGAGGCATTATGGTTTCGGGTTTTCCGTACGTCCGTCCGATGTTCGATAACGCAATATCTGAGGAACACCTTGATGGAATTTCATCAAATTTGCCTCAAACGTCGACTTGGACTCAAAGATGAACTGATTCGATCGATTTTGGTGGTCAAAGTTCAAGGTCACTGTGACCTCACGACCGGTTATTTCATGCTCATTAACGTGACATCTCTGGAACACCTTGACGGATTTACATCAAATTTGCCTCAAACGTCCACTTGGACTCCAGTATGAACAGATTACATTTTGGTGGTCAAAGGTCAAGGTCATTGTGATGACCTCACAAACGCCATTTTCAAGCTCGGTAACGCCATACCTCATTAACGCCTTGACATAATTTCTTCACATTTTGTTCAGACGTCAAAGTTTGGACAGACATGGATGTCGACTAGGGCTGGGTATTGGTTCAAATTTCAAGAATAGATTTGATTCCGATTCACAAGGTTCCGAATCGATTAATCCCGATTCGATTCCGATTAGATTAATTTCAATATCCATTTGGTTAGTGATACTAAAACATGTTTTTTGAGCTGTAACCTGAATTACATGACTGTCCAGTTATGTAACGCATCAATACTGAAATTAATATTGACATTTGACAGCAAATGAATATGAAATATCAGTACTTAATTGTTGGAACTGTTGAAAAGGTCAAGGACCAATACCCCTCCCAGAATGTTGACAGTATTGTATCTTTCAAAAATATGCTGTGGGCAGAAATAGCTTCAAAATGAGTGTTTAGTTACTCTTTAAGTTAAAATACAAATTTTGCTTGGATATGAAAAATATTCTCAGAACAAAAGCTGTAAATTGTACTAGGAACTCTAACCTGGTGCATCATTCAAAAGATATACATTAATAATTCACCCCAAAGAGTTACAAAATACAAATATACTTTTTATTTTATTTTATTTTTGTCATGACCATTTGGCCCACAATCAAACTAGCCCTGAACAACACAATACTGTGCTATGTGCTGCAAGTTGTGCAGACTCTCCAGTCAGCATCAGTGTGACAAGCAGAGTGACTGACACCACCAGTGCTTTCTTTAGCAAAGTAATTTTTTTATCTTATTTTTATCCCCCTTAGTGCTAATTTTACTTTTATTTATCCTGGTTGCTGCTCCACCCTCTGCCGATCTGGGGAGAGCCGAAACTGGCTCCATGCTTCCTCCGAGACATGGGCAGTTAGCCAGCCGCTTCTTTTCACCTGACAGAGGAAGCCTCACCGGTAGGACATAGCACGTGGGAGGTTCACGCTATTCCAACCGGTTCCCCTCCCTCTGAAAAGGCGCCCTTAACGACCAGAGGAGGAACCACATTAGCAACCAGGATATTGCATGTTTTGGTGAAAGGGGTTCCTTTAAGAAGGAAACCCCCGGGAGGCACGGGGAGAACATGCAAACTCCACACAGAAAGGCCCTTTTGACGACCCCACCCGGGCGGTGGGCACTCGAGGACATGCGGACGCGCACGCATTCCTTCAGTGCTCACAGCGTCCCAGGTGGGAATTGAACCCAGGACCTTCGAGCTGTGAGGCGACAGCGCTTACCACTGCACCACCGTACCTCCCTGCAGTTTCATTTTGATGCTTTGCAAAATAACATTATGAGGCTTGCTGCAATTCTATTTTATAATTTCACCCACAAAAATCCTGTCCGTTTTACAAATTCTCCTCAAAAATAATGATTTTCTAGCACTTTATGGTGAATATCACTTACTCACTTGTATTTAGAAAACTGCCCCAAGTTTATAAGCTTCAATTTGATCCCAAGATGAACTCCCTACCTCAAAATTACACTTCCTGTGGCCGAAATTCTGCACTCTACCTCAAATCAGAGAAAACAGCATTTTCAGCCACTGGTCATCCAGGTGATGTGAAAATGATGTTCACTTTTTCATAAAAGCATGAAACTTGGTGTACTTGTACAGTTTGGGGCTCTGAATGATTTTCAGAAAGGGAAGCCATGTGGCCATTTAGGCAGTATGTGTTCTTTAGTTCAGTTATGTTTATAGCAGTAGCAGTAGCAGTACTAAATATCTGGGCCACATCATTAATGATCATATGAGTGATGACGATGACATGTATAGACAGCGACGCATGTTGTATGCACACGCAAATATGCTGAGAAAGAAGTTTCATTTCTGCTCTGAAGAGATTAAGATAACCCTGTTCAAAGCCTATTGTACATCGCTTTATACTGCCCCATTGTGGGTCAAGTTTAAGCAGGCTAGCATTCAGAAACTGCAGGTGGCCTACAATGACGGTATGAGAATACTGCTTGGGAGGCCAAGGTGTTGTAGTGCCAGTGAAATGTTTTGTGGTGTAGGGCTCAATACCTTTCATGCCCTACTGAGAAACCTGACCTATACATTTATTTGTCGTCTGAATGTTTCTCAGAATATCATAATCTTGCTTCTGACTCAGCCCAGTTTTAGTGCAATTAAGTATCAGTCCAGCACTTGGGCTCATTGGTACAGGCTCTTATTGTAGTATTTTTTGATGTGCTGATGTTAATTGTGTAATTGTTTGATGTTGTGTTGCTGTTTTTTACTGTGTGTTTATATTGGACCTTGTGTCTGCTAATAAAGATTGATTGATTGATTGATTGATTGATTGATTGATAGCTCCTGTGTGCGTTCTTTGTTTTAATCTCTCTGTCATCTTCCTTCCTCCCTCCCTCAGGGCCTGACGGAGTGCTACGAGTGCCAGCCCAAACCAACCCAGAAGACCTTCCCAGGATGTACCATCAGAAACACGCCGTCTGAGCCCATTCACTGCATCGTCTGGGCCAAATACCTCTTTAAGTAAGGCTTTCTGAGCCCATTCACTGCATCGTCTGGGCCAAATACCTCTTTAAGTAAGGCTTTTTCAATGTTGTGCTCAGGTGAAGTCAGCCTTGTTACATGGAGGGCTCTGGTATCAGTTCAGGTAGAAACAGACTGGGGACATTTATGAAGCCAGTCCAGTCCCGTTGGTGTGCCAGCACCCTGTGTGGTAACCTGCCGCCATCGGTGTGTGAATGGGTGAATGTACCTACTGACTGTAAAGCGCTTTGGATAAAAGCGCTATATAAATGCAGGCTACGGATCAGCCTTCCTACTCTGTCTGCCACGTTGCCCGCGGAAGGGCTGATCACACCCAATCCGCTGCAATAGAGCCAGTGCTACACCGCAGTATTGAAAGACCCTTCGGTGCATGGAGGCTCAGGCCCTGTGGTTTTCCCGGTCGCGCTCCTCCTTCGTCTCACCAGACCCTCCCTGGTAAAGAAGGCAATCCTACCATGCCGTACCATCATGGCGTACCATGGGCAGAGAGGATGCCTCAAGGAGGCCTGTGCGCTGCACGTCATTCGCCTGCGACGAGCACCTCGCTCTAGCCTGAAGGACCCCAGGCCGCGCCGATGTTTACACAGATTTTTGGGAGGCTAATCCGTAGCATTTGTGGATTTCTCCCTCACGAGAGAGCCAGGCTGGGGTGCTAAACCCATCCCGTACCGGGTGCCGTCTCTCCGACCGTCAACTGTCTCTCCAGCTCGTCACCAAACTATACTTGGTTGTCACCTAGTCTATTCCTAAGTGTCACTGGCCAGGGGAGCCAGAATAATACAATTCAAAATACATACTTCGGCATGCGCTGGGACGCATCATCAGTGATGTTAGCTGGGGTCGTAAGGTGTTTCGGGTCTCTCAACATCATACACCCTCGCCCAGTAGACCCAGCCAAGGCCGATTAAGACCCCGACTAGGGCTGGGTCGGTTTGAAAATTTTAAAACCGGTTCGATATTGCTGTCTAAACCGGATCGAACCGGTATACCGATTTTTTTTGTAATTAATTAATTTTTTTTTTTTTTTTCCAAGCAGGGCTCCCGAGTGTGGCCCATAACTGTCTGTAGTGCAACTTCAGTCCACCTGATAGCGATAATACACCTCTAAGCTGGTATTGTCAACCAGCAATGATACTGAATAAAAAGAAGCAGGACACCTGTGTAACAAACACACCCTGTATTTATTTCTCATAACTATTCAGCTCAACTTTTCTTCTAAACATCAAAATAATAAATGAAATAAGACTTCTGCCTATAGTGCAACTTGAGAAAAAGGCTAATAAAAACACAAGCAGTGCAATCAGAATGGATTGGCTTACAGCTGAGCTGCCTTATAAACTTCAAAACTCACAAATTCACACAATATAGGGCCTAGGCATGGGTCGGTTTGAACATTTTGAAACCGGTTCGATATTCCCCAAAAAAACGTATCAAAGCGGCTGCAGTTGGTGGCGATAATGCACCTCTAAGCTGGTATGCTGCCAACCAGCACGAACACTGAATACAAATAAGCAGAACCTTTTAACTGTAACAACACACTGTTTTTATTTCTCATAACTATTCAGCTTAACTTTTCTTCAAACATCAACATAATAAACAAAATAAGACTTTTGCCTACTAGTGCAACTTGAGAAGAGGCTAATACGAACAATAGTGCAATCAGAATGGACTGGCAAAAAAAAAAAAAAAAAATAATAATTTTTTTTTTTTTTTTTTTTTTTTTTTTAGGTTTTTTTTAGGTTTTTTCGGTTTGCACGTGATCAAACCGGTTTGGGCTCGTATACCGAACCGAACCGGTAAAACCGGAAATCGACCCATGCCTAACCCCGACCCGCGTCCCGGAAGCAGCCGCTACGGATCAGCCTTCCTACTCTGTCTGCAACGTTGCCCGAGGAAGGGCTGATCACACCCAATCCGCTGCAATAGAGCTAGTGCTACATAGATGAGTATATGCTCTGCCTCATCTCAAAGAGGTAGGTAAACAGAACTGCGTTTTGTTTTCCGTCTACGTCCGAATCTGTGCAGCATGCAATACTGTTTAACGTTGTATAACGTTAACTTCTGCTACTCTAACGTTAGTCCTCCTGTAATGACAAATGGACATGTAGCTAGCGTTAATGTCGTGCTATGCAATTACGTTAGAAAATAAGATTACCTTGATTTTGTGGAAGATAGGAAGATGCAAGCGGCAGGCTGGTGACGCGAGGTCTGGAGGAAATAATACTCTCTGGCTTTTTCTTCGGGCTACTGTATGCACTGTGAGAGCAATGGAGCAAGGCTAGCAATAGCAACTAACGTTAGCAACATTCGTTAGAAAGCGTAAGCTAGCGGGGACAACAACTTGAACAAAGGTGGCTGTGAGGAAATTTTTCAGAGAGCAATTCGGACACTCCCCCGAGTCCCGTCCACGCTCGCAACCCCTTCCTGTATTCGCGGCTCCAGATTTGAACAGATTTCCCACAATGCACCAGGAAAATCCATTCATCCAATCGAACGGAATCAAACAATATCAGGAAGTGGGCTTCATTTTTCAGTGTCAAAAACAATTGGCTCAGTTGGTCCACTATATTTACTGTCAATGGGTAGATATACCATGTGCAGTATACCCTTTTAACAACATGGTTACTGTGCATTGTGTTTCTCAGTCAGCTGTTTGGAGAAGAGGACGCAGATCAGGAGGTGTCGCCCGACACAGCTGACCCAGAAGCTGCATGTGAGTTACAGCCTTACAGTCGTTTCACAATAAGGACTGATGATTTTCCAGCACGTACTGTATATTCAGCTGTATTAACTCACATACTCTATATTCAGCTGTATTAACTCACATACTGTATATTCAGCTGTATTAACTCACATGCTGTATATTCAGGTGTAGAGCTGGGTATTGGTTCAAATTTCAAGAATAGATTCGATTCCGATTCACAAGGTTCCGAATCGATTAATCCCGATTCGATTCCGATTCGATTAATTTCAATATCGATTTGGTTAGTGATACTAAAACATGTTTTTGAGCTGTAACCTGAATTACATGACTGTCCAGTTATGTAACACAGGGGTTCCCAACCTTTTTTGCGCCAAGGAACCGGTAGATACATGGGGAAAAAAAGTTGCGGACCGGTTGTGAATTTTAATGGTTTTAGTTACACATATATTTACTCACCATGGGGCCGGTTGCACCAAGTGGTCTTAACTATGCCTGGTCGTAACTCCTACGTCGGTCTTAGTTAAGACCAGTCTTTAGAGTGGATTTACGCCTGTTGCACCAATAGGGCTTACATCTGGTCTTAACTACGCTGGTCGTAGCAATGCGCGTCCATGTGAATTGCCGGGGAATGTGCCCCGATTGGCCCAAAAATGTGCCTCGTGCCGTCACCCACTACTGTATGTGCGTCACTACACCCTCCCTCCTCCCACCCCCCTCCTGTGGAAGCTCCGGGGGAAAATGGCGGCGATTAGTGCCAAGCAGTCTGAATGAAATTGAATGTAACGTTCCCAATACTATGTATTAAATTCTAAAAAACGACCCTCAACATTTGGGAAGGCTAAGCCACACAACTAGTTCGTTATAATCTAATGTCATGCTTCGATGGCGACGTTACGATGATGAGGACGGTAAGGACTCAATTACAGCAGGTCTCCGCTGATAGACACGGAGATCTCTGTTACAGGCAGGCACCCTTACCCTTAGACCCTTACGCCTCCTCCTGACCAGGCGTAAGAGTTACGCCTGGGCGTAGTGAAAAGAAGGCTTAAGCCCTCTTGGTGCAACCGGCGTAGCTGTTAGGTCGTAAAGTTATGACCGGCGTAGCTTAAGACCAGTCGTAAGACCACTTGGTGCAACTGGCCCCTGGTGGTGACAAAGGGTAAATAACAGCCTTTTCATCTGTCAATAAAGACACTTTCACAATTATGCACAGTGGATTTCAGCCTATATCATTTCTAAAAGTAGATATTAATGATCAAACATTTTGGGGGGTACGGTGGTGCAGTGGTAAGCGCTGTAGCCTCACAGCTCGAAGGTCCTGGGTTCGATTCTCACCTGGGACGCTGTGAACGCTGAAGGAATGCGTGCCCGTCCGCATGTCCTCGAGTGCCCACCGCCCGGGTGGGGTCGTCAAAAGGGCCTTTCTGTGTGGAGTTTGCATGTCGTTAAGGGCGCCTGTTCGGAGGGAGGGGAACTGGTTGGAATAGCGTGAACCTCCCACGTGCTATGTCCTACCGGTGAAGCTTCCCCTGTCAGGTGAAAAGAAGTGGCTGGCTAACTGCCCATGTCTCGGAGGAAGCATGGAGCCAGTTTCAGCTCTCCCCAGATCGGCAGAGGGTGGAGCAGCATCACCGCTGCAAGACCTTAGCTTGTAGAAAAAGATTATCAAAACTATATCAAATGACTAGTTCAAAAACATCAATAAACAATCATAGTAAGTCAGGGTGTTACATCAAACATCTTCCTGTTAAAAGTTTAACAACCAGTCATTAATCTATCCTTACCCAGATTAATAATTATTTAAAAAGTCATAAAAGTGGTCCTCATTTGTGAAGATTATCTTGCTGAACGCAAACTTTGCTGTTTCATAAACTTATGTTAACCACAGACCTTATTTCATGCATTTAACTGAAATTCCCATACAAAAATCCCATTGCCTTCTGGGTAAGCCTACAAAAACACGTCATCCCTGCGGTACACTGTGTAGGTCTCTCTCCAGTAACTGTACTGTAACAGGTCTCACTCATAGCTATCCTAGCCTTCCTTTATGTAGGTGTCTCTCTCTCCAGTAACTGTACTGTAACAGGTCTCACTCATAGCTATCCTAGCCTTCCTTTATGTAGGGGTCTCTCTCTCCAGTAACTGTACTGTAACAGGTCTCACTCATAGCTATCCTAGCCTTCCTTTATGTAGGTGTCTCTCTCTCCAGTAACTGTACTGTAACAGGTCTCACTCATAGCTATCCTAGCCTTCCTTTATGTAGGTGTCTCTCTCTCCAGTAACTGTACTGTAACAGGTCTCACTCATAGCTATCCTAGCCTTCCTTTATGTAGGTGTCTCTCTCTCTCTCCAGTAACTGTACTGTAACAGGTCTCACTCATAGCTATCCTAGCCTTCCTTTATGTAGGGGTCTCTCTCTCTCCAGTAACTGTACTGTAACAGGTCTCACTCATAGCTATCCTAGCCTTCCTTTATGTAGGGGTCTCTCTCTCCAGTAACTGTACTGTAACAGGTCTCACTCATAGCTATCCTAGCCTTCCTTTATGTAGGTGTCTCTCTCTCTCTCCAGTAACTGTACTGTAACAGGTCTCACTCATAGCTATCCTAGCCTTCCTTTATGTAGGTGTCTCTCTCTCTCCAGTAACTGTACTGTAACAGGTCTCACTCACAGCTATCCTAGCCTTCCTTTATGTAGGGGTCTCTCTCTCCAGTAACTGTACTGTAACAGGTCTCACTCATAGCTATCCTAGCCTTCCTTTATGTAGGGGTCTCTCTCTCTCCAGTAACTGTACTGTAACAGGTCTCACTCATAGCTATCCTAGCCTTCCTTTATGTAGGGGTCTCTCTCTCTCTCCAGTAACTGTACTGTAACAGGTCTCACTCATAGCTATCCTAGCCTTCCTTTATGTAGGTGTCTCTCTCTCTCCAGTAACTGTACTGTAACATTTCTCACTCATAGCTATCCTAGCCTTCCTTTATGTAGGTGTCTCTCTCTCTCCAGTAACTGTACTGTAACATTTCTCACTCATAGCTATCCTAGCCTTCCTTTATGTAGGTGTCTCTCTCTCTCCAGTAACTGTACTGTAACATTTCTCACTCATAGCTATCCTAGCCTTCCTTTATGTACCGTAAATTCCGGACTATAAGCCGCACCGGTGTATAAGCCGCACCTGCAAAGTTGACTATTTGTTTCTTATATAAGCCGCACCGGACTATAAGCCGCGGGTGTTTTAATGTTTTTTTTTTTTTTTTTTTTTTTTTTTTGTGTTTTAATGTTTAATTACCATATGTAAGGGTTCATGCACAGAGGGGATTGTCGGGAAAGAGATGGCTGTTTGAGGAAGCTCCCATTTATTAACATTTCAACAAAACAACATAACACAACACCACCTGTGTTGTTTTTTACAGTGCACACAGTGTCATACAGTGTCATACAGTGTGGTGAAAAGAGGGCAAGAGAGGAAATTAAAACAGAAGTGGATTTATAGTTAGAAAGAGTGCTAAAAAAGAGAGATTTTTTTTTTTTTTTTTTTTTTTTTTGAAAAAATCCATAGATAAGCCGCACCGTTATATAAGCCGCAGGGGCCAAAAAAGCCCAAAAAACGGGAAAAAAGGTGCGGCTTATAGTCCGGAATTTACGGTAGGTGTCTCTCTCTCTCCAGTAACTGTACTGTAACATTTCTCACTCATAGCTATCCTAGCCTTCCTTTATGTAGGTGTCTCTCTCTCTCCAGTAACTGTACTGTAACATTTCTCACTCATAGCTATCCTAGCCTTCCTTTATGTAGGTGTCTCTCTCTCTCCAGTAACTGTACTGTAACAGGTCTCACTCACAGCTATCCTAGCCTTCCTTTATGTAGGTGTCTCTCTCTCTCCAGTAACTGTACTGTAACAGGTCTCACTCATAGCTATCCTAGCCTTCCTTTATGTAGGTGTCTCTCTCTCTCCAGTAACTGTACTGTAACAGGTCTCACTCACAGCTATCCTAGCCTTCCTTTATGTAGGGGTCTCTCTCTCTCCAGTAACTGTACTGTAACAGGTCTCACTCACAGCTATCCTAGCCTTCCTTTATGTAGGTGTCTCTCTCTCTCCAGTAACTGTACTGTAACAGGTCTCACTCACAGCTATCCTAGCCTTCCTTTATGTAGGGGTCTCTCTCTCTCCAGTAACTGTACTGTAACAGGTCTCACTCATAGCTATCCTAGCCTTCCTTTATGTAGGGGTCTCTCTCTCTCCAGTAACTGTACTGTAACAGGTCTCACTCACAGCTATCCTAGCCTTCCTTTATGTAGGTGTCTCTCTCTCTCCAGTAACTGTACTGTAACAGGTCTCACTCACAGCTATCCTAGCCTTCCTTTATGTAGGGGTCTCTCTCTCTCCAGTAACTGTACTGTAACAGGTCTCACTCACAGCTATCCTAGCCTTCCTTTATGTAGGTGTCTCTCTCTCTCCAGTAACTGTACTGTAACAGGTCTCACTCATAGCTATCCTAGCCTTCCTTTATGTAGGGGTCTCTCTCTCTCCAGTAACTGTACTGTAACAGGTCTCACTCACAGCTATCCTAGCCTTCCTTTATGTAGGGGTCTCTCTCTCTCCAGTAACTGTACTGTAACAGGTCTCACTCACAGCTATCCTAGCCTTCCTTTATGTAGGGGTCTCTCTCTCTCCAGTAACTGTACTGTAACAGGTCTCACTCATAGCTATCCTAGCCTTCCTTCTCTACAATAAGTCAGTCATTTCTTTCATAATAATTGCAGTAATAATTCAGTGGTCTAATCACTAATAGCATTGCCCCCTCAAAGCAGCCATAGTATTTTGATGGAGCCATTACGCAGCCATGCCACCACTGATGGTCTGATTGTTGTCACAGGAGGTCTGATTTCTGATGTGATGTGATGTGGTCTGATTTCTGATGTGATGTGGTTTGATTTCTGATGTGATTCCACATTACTGTGCGATCTGGTGACAAATGTTTGTGCCCTAAAAAATGTGTGATACCGAAGGCCAATTGGCCTTGCCCCTAAAACGACGAAATTCCAAGCCTGCAGACTCAACTTTGAGGACTCGGACTTGGGTAATGGGGACCCGACTCAGACTCTTCTTTGGTGACTCGGACTGGACTGGAGATATAGTGACTTGACTGCGACTCTGCATCCTGCACACTGTCTCTGAATGCGACTTGTGTCAATACAGGGAACCCCGAAGACACGGCCGCTCGCGCCATCGACTCAGAAAAGGATGGGGACATCAAGCGCATCTCCACCAAGGAGTGGGCACGCTCCACGAGATACGACCCGGTCAAACTCTTCACCAAGGTACCAGAGAAACGCATCACACCCAGTCAGTGTAGTGTTTATTTGAAACTGAACACACGTCGGTTTGAGCGATTTAAGCAGCTCCGCGTATCGTCATCACTCGCATCACAAGTTTGTTTTTGATTGGTTCCCCTCCCCAGCTCTTCAAAGATGACATCATGTACCTGCTGACCATGGACAAGCTGTGGAAGAAGAGGAGAGCTCCTCTGCCTCTGGACTGGCAGCAGCTAGAGAACCACGGTATGACTAAATATTTATCTAAGTCTATTTTTTATTTAAACTCCCTCTTATTTTAGCTTCCTCTAATGCAGTGGTTCTCAAATGGGGGTCCGGGGACCCCCAGGGGTCCTTGAGGGGGTTCCAGGGGGTCCCCAGCCAAAAAGAGGGTAATTTATTTTAGCTATAATTCCATTCATAAGTAACACAATGAATATTTGGGTCATGGGTTTTATACACCTTCTGTAATAAAACATCTAAAAGCATCAATATTATCATATGGGGACCGTGGGACAAAATCATATCAAATGGGGCTCCTTGGTCTAATCTTTGTCAGTTAGCGGTCCCTCATGTGAGAAAATCTGAGGGGCTATTTTAGAATTCGGGGCACGGTTTTAGATTTATTATGGACAGGGTCAGGCCAGGATAAGAGTATCTATTAGTGAAGGTTAGGTTTAGCCGTTAGAGCAGGGATACTCAATTTGCTTTGCCCGGGGGCCACTTTCGTGAAATGATAGAAGGCCAGGGGCCAGTTAGTAAACAATCAATATACATTTTTCTGTAGCGGATTGTAGGTTTTTGGGGTGTCAGCCGAAGTTTAGGCTGACAATGTTGTGCACACCGGATAGTTAGTTAGGTTAAGTTAGTACATACATAAGTGCCTGGGTAGCGAGCAGACGGCGGTATTTGACAATTTAGCAGCTAAATCATAGATTATTGAAAGATATTGCATATTCCAGACTGAAATGCTATAACAGAAGGGGAGTATAGAGGGTATGCACACCCACTGGAACACGCCCCCTCAATCGGGAACGAGTGTCAAAATGAGTGTCAAGTTCCTCCCTGAGCAGCAGGTGTCAGTTATCTAGGCTGATTACTGCATTCAAGCTCAGTCTTGCTGTGACTCAGTGGGCGTGACCCCACAGTGACTTCTGCCTCTGTGACATCACATGCATACCCTCTATAGGCCAGAATGACATGAACATTTGGACACTTATTCAGCGGGTGTCTTGCATGTTGTGTTCAGGTGCACTGTGTCAAAAAAAACATTGTGGGCTTTGTTTTTATTAATTAGGCTAGGTGCAGTAAGCTGTCAGTGTGTTCCACCCGCGCACAAAGGCGCATCTCGCCAAAACACGCCGAAATTAATTCTGAAATTAATTCCACTCTGCAAAGGATATTAAATTTCAAATTACTGCCTGTAGCATTGTTGTCGGAGAGTATTTAATCTTAAAATCTGCTTTGCGATACCTCATTATTTGGTGCCATATAAATATAAAATGTATTGATTGTTGGTTGATTGATCCACTTTGATGTCTCCGAAATGCATATACATCGTGATCATTTAATGACTTACAATGCTTACAGTAGCCTAATATATGACATGTTATTTTAAAACATAGGTTATCATTTAAGAAAGTAAACTGTCGGCATATTTCTAAATATAGGCCTATTCCAATATGTTCTGCATGTAAAAATACATTTAAAAAAAAATCCCGGTTTACCGTCATTAATTTCCCGGGAAACGGGGGAAATGGGTTGGATGGCATTTCCCGGGAATCCCGTTTTTTTATCCCCGAGATGAAACCCTAGCATGCGTGTGTCTGTCAGCCTGTCCTCAGGAGGAGTCTCGGGGTTCAGGGTTGAAGGAGCAGCAGGTGCTGGGTGTGTGGGGCTGCTGCCAGATGTTCAGGCACAGCGTGGAGACGCTGCGCTCACAGCTGGAGAAGAAGGGTGACGGGGCCGAGCTGGTCTGGGACAAGGTAAGACACACGCACACTTAGTCCAGCTGAAAGGGGGTCAAACAGGGTAGAGAGGCGGGACATCGCATGTAGAGGAGTTTGATTGGACTGTTGAAAAGTGGGCATATCTGGGACGAGGCGATGCAAGTGGATTGCCCTGCCTTCAGTGCTCCTCGGAGCAGAGGGAGAGTGGAGACACCACCTGCCTTCAGTGTTCCTCAGAGCAGAGGGAGAGTGGAGACACCACCTGCCTCCAGTGCTGCTCAGAGCAGAGGGAGAGTGGAGACACCACCTGCCTTCAGTGCTGCTCAGAGCAGAGGGAGAGTGGAGACACCACCTGCCTTCAGTGCTCCTCAGAGCAGAGGGAGAGTGGAGACACCACCTGCCTTCAGTGCTCCTCAGAGCAGAGGGAGAGTGGAGACACCACCTGCCTTCAGTGCTCCTCAGAGCAGAGGGAGAGTGGAGACACCACCTGCCTTCAGTGCTCCTCAGAGCAGAGGGAGAGTGGAGACACCACCTGCCTTCAGTGCTCCTCAGAGCAGAGGGAGAGTGGAGACACCACCTGCCTTCAGTGCTCCTCAGAGCAGAGGGAGAGTGGAGACACCACCTGCCTTCAGTGCTCCTCAGAGCAGAGGGAGAGTGGAGACACCACCTGCCTTCAGTGCTCCTCAGAGCAGAGGGAGAGTGGAGACACCACCTGCCTTCAGTGCTCCTCAGAGCAGAGGGAGAGTGGAGACACCACCTGCCTTCAGTGCTCCTCAGAGCAGAGGGAGAGTGGAGACACCACCTGCCTTCAGTGCTCCTCAGAGCAGAGGGAGAGTGGAGACACCAGTTGGCTAAAGCCAGGGGTGTCCAAACCTTTTTGAATGGGGGCCATATTAGATCATGTGAAAATGCCGGGGGGCCAGGTGCTTCTCACATCATATGGGTTATAAATAAAATAAAATAAAAAATCACATACAATTGTATTTTTATTGTACTAGTATTTTGTTGACCATGTGAAAACATTAGTTCTGCATGTGCTGTTCCTACTTGGTGCTTGTACAAACTGTATGATAGTGTTTATCATCGTTAGGTGAAGGGAAAAAATACAAATTGAACTTGCTTGATTAACCAGTACTGTGTGGAGGGCCACATATAGTATATTTTGAGAGACAAGCCGAGGGCCACTTAAAATCTGTCCGCCGGGCCGCAATTGGCCCCCGGGCCGGACTTTGGACATGCCTGGCTAAAGCCATGTTGCCTGCTCAGAATTTACTCCTAGCCATGAAGATTGATGGCCAGCGGTCATGTCATGATATTATTGGTTGGTTCATTTGAAATTGGGTTGAAATTTGATAGTACCAGCTGACATAAGCACACTGTAGATTTCATTATGAATGAAGACAACATGGTTGACTTTTGATGTGAAAAAAACAAAGAAATTTGATTTTTGTTTGGCATACATCATTAAATAGGTGCACTCTCTGACCAGGGATGTGATCTAAAATAGTTAAAAACTCATTTTCCATTTCACCTCGATTTTAAAGCTCCTACTTGGTGTAGTAGAATATTGATCTCAACACAGCATTTTCAAATGAATGCTGAAAGCCATATTGTGCTGTAAAAATGCAGGATAGAGTTCAGCCATCATAAGAAACCTGGTAATTTTGTATGCAGTTCAGGATTGTAACCATGACACCATGAAATAAATGCACACACACACACACACACACACACACACACACACACGTGTATTTTGAATGGCTAATCCTCGTGCATGTGGTGTTCTCAGGACGAGCCTGCAGCCATGGACTTCGTTACCGCAGCAGCCAACCTGCGAATGCACATCTTTAGCATGAACATGAAGAGTCGCTTCGACGTCAAGTGTAAGTTGGCTGTAGTGTCTCTGTCTCCCCACTAGGGAATTGGTTACCTTGGAGTGAATTTGAGTTTTACAAGACATTTTTGAAGTACGGTAACTTAAAATGTTACTTGACAAACTTCAGAGGCTCTAAGACGGCCTCAGGGGAGAAACTAGGATGTGGTATTTGCTCCGTTTCATTAAACTAGTGCAATACCCGTCAGGGGACTCTGGGGGGAAGGGGAATGGGTCGATAGATACATGCATACATATATACATACATTCATACATATGTACATACATACATGCATACATATATATGTACATACATACATGCATACATATATATGTACATACATGCATACATACATAATTGAGGCCCACCCACTTAGTTCCTTTTCCATGTCCGTGCTCCACTGTTTAGTCTGAATAGCAACTGGCACCGCGACTTTCCATTAATTTTCCACTGTTATAAGACGAGTTGACGTCTTCTATGCAGTGTGTTTATGCGTTAATGTTATTAGTGAATAGCCGAAAAGGAAAGCGGAAGCCACCATCACTTCCTTTTCCGCGTCCGTTTGGGCTATTTGCTAATAACGTTAACGCATAAACACACCGCATAGAAGACGTCAACTCTTATAACAACAGTGGGAAATGACTGGAAAGTCGTGGTGCAAGTTGCTATTCAGACTGTAAACAGTGGAGCACGGACGCAGAAAAGGAAGTGACGGTGGCAGGAGAGGCGCGCTGTACAGGAAGCTGGGGAAAATGTTAGGGCTGTCCCAGAGTCTATTTTTCAAATAAATTACTTCCCTCACTTCTGCACCCCCCCCCCCCCCCCACCCCCATGGGTGAAAGATTAACACACTCAACTTTGCATCACTGATGACATCACTCGCTGATGACATCACAAAGATTGTGCGCCGCAGACATACATACATACAGACACTCCTGGAATTATCACTCATTGATGACATCACAATGATTGTGTGCACAGACACTCCTGGAATTATTAGATGGATAGATGTGCATAATCTTGTGAATTTGCTTTGGTATGCAAGTTATGTTTGGTTTGTTTGTTGATTTGTTTGTCCGGTTCAGCCATGGCAGGTAACATCATCCCAGCTATCGCTACGACCAACGCCGTTATTGCTGGACTCATCGTGCTGGAAGGCCTCAAGATCCTGTCTGGAGAACTGGAATCCTGTCGCACGGTTAGTTCAGCTGCCATTAACCATCCACAACTCAGCTTTTTCATCATCCAAAAAGGACTGTAATCCTCTGTGCATGTAAACATAGTCCTTGCCAACTCTGTCGTCGTCTCTGTTTCAATTAGGGCTGGGTCGGTTTGAAAATTTTAAAACCGGTTCGATATTGCTGTCTAAACCGGATCGAACCGGTATACCGATTTTTTTTGTAATTAAATTTTTTTTTTTTTTTTTTTTCCAAGCAGGGCTCCCGAGTGTGGCCCATAACTGTCTGTAGTGCAACTTCAGTCCACCTGATAGCGATAATACACCTCTAAGCTGGTATTGTCAACCAGCAATGATACTGAATAAAAAGAAGCAGGACACCTGTGTAACAAACACACCCTGTATTTATTTCTCATAACTATTCAGCTCAACTTTTCTTCTAAACATCAAAATAATAAATGAAATAAGACTTCTGCCTATAGTGCAACTTGAGAAAAAGGCTAATAAAAACACAAGCAGTGCAATCAGAATGGATTGGCTTACAGCTGAGCTGCCTTATAAACTTCAAAACTCACAAATTCACACAATATAGGGCCTAGGCATGGGTCGGTTTGAACATTTTGAAACCGGTTCGATATTCCCCAAAAAAACGTATCAAAGCGGCTGCAGTTGGTGGCGATAATGCACCTCTAAGCTGGTATGCTGCCAACCAGCACGAACACTGAATACAAATAAGCAGAACCTTTTAACTGTAACAACACACTGTTTTTATTTCTCATAACTATTCAGCTTAACTTTTCTTCAAACATCAACATAATAAACAAAATAAGACTTTTGCCTACTAGTGCAACTTGAGAAGAGGCTAATACGAACAATAGTGCAATCAGAATGGACTGGCAAAAAAACAACTTTAATTTTCTTTTTTTTTTTTTTTTTTTTTTTTTAGGTTTTTAGGTTTTTTAGGTTTGCACGTGATCAAACCGGTTTGGGCTCGTATACCGAACCGAACCGGTAAAACCGGAAATCGACCCATGCCTAGTTTCAATGTGGATCTCTTTCTGCCATGTCTCCAGATCTTCCTGAACAAACGGCCCAACGTCCGGAAGAAGCTGCTGGTCCCCTGCATCCTGGACCGGCCCAGCCCCAACTGCTACGTCTGCGTCAGCAAGCCCGAGGTCACCGTCAAGCTCAACGTCCACAAAACCATGGTCCTCTCCCTGCAGGACAGGGTAATGCCACATTACGCCATCTTGATCCCACAAAAGAGGGAAGGAACCAGGGCTGGACGTTATGGTTGAAATCAATACAGTATCTGGATAATCATAAGGATTTTTTCTACATCGATATGATATGGCTCGGATAAGCGAAATCACGTTAAATAATAAAATGAATGTTCATTATATTGAACCAAACTAGTGCAGTGCCCGTTCCCCCCATGCACCACCCCGTGAGTGCTGGAGATACATAAACTGTGATCTTGTTGGTCGAATTGCACAAAATTCAACACTGCAATAGACTACTTGCACAACTCCACTACTTCCTGAAATGAGTAGGGCATCTTGGTTTCCTGTCCTACACTATTGGATGAACTGATTAATGTCAGGTGTGCCTGACTGCTGCAGTCACAACAACAGTGATCAGGCACACCTGACATTAATCAGTTCATCCAATACTGTAGGACAGGAAACCACTATGCCCTACTCATTTCAGGAAGTAGTGGAGTTGTGCAAGTAGTCTATTTAGCGGGTTCCCAGCAGCGCGTTTGAGCACGTCTGGTCTCATCACTGTTGCTGCAGCTGCCTGTCAACTTGTGCAAAGTAAATGAGTGACAGCCAAGGTTACAGCAGTGCTAATATGTAGCTGTCAGGCATTAGCATTAACTACAATTTGTATTATCTATTACAAAATAGGGACGGTGGTCTGGGTTATACACGGCTGTAGTAATTAACGCTAGTTATAACTTTAGCAGCTCCTCACAGGCAACCCTCATGTCACCACAGGTGACAGAGCACCGAGCTCTCTGCAGCGTCACGCTTGGCTCGGATGGGAGTAGCCAGCTGGTCCTGTGTGTTGACCAGGGAACGGACATTAGACAGGATTATGCTGGAAAGCGGAGAGCAATGTTCCCTCTGTCGTAGCCGTACTAAGACGCCACTACGCTTCCCTCTTTTCCTCGGTGGACGCTTGTGGCTGTGCTGGTTAGCATAGCCACTGTTAGCATAGCTGCTGTTAGCATTAGCAGCCACGTCCTTCAGTGGTCAAGAACAGAAAAGTGCAAATCAGGCTGGTTATTCTGAATGAGTAGTAGGTTCGTGCCTGTCTGTCATAGTTGAGCAGGCAGAAAGAGTTGTCCACAAAGCACAAAAAGACGAGACAAACACAAGCACAGAGCAACACCGTATTGTCTGCCCCATTGACTGAGGACTGATCCCACTGCAAAATTCGAGCAGATCAGTAACATGACAATAGAATCTAAATTACTATGCCTTTTGTCATTGTGTTTTATCTGCAGACTAAGCAGTCATAAGCTTTCAGTTCTACAGTATAAAAGCCTTTATTTTTTGTATTGACTATAATTGAGTGATACACTTTACTAAAACAATCATATATTATATCAGAAGTGTTCTTTGTTTTGTGTTCACAATAGTGATGTCAGTTAGATTTGGTTAGGTCAGAGCTATGCTCACTGCATCTGCCTTTTGTCTTTCTTACCTTCAGGAGTGCATAAATTACAGGTTAAGAACTTTTTTTAAATAATACATAAAAAAACTATATATATATATATGTATATATATATATATAGATAGATGGTTTTAACTTGACAACAAAAACATTCTAAATTGAACCCCCGCTCACTTCCTGTTGCAGTGTTTGCTATGGACATAAAAGAAAAAAAAACATTCAAGTGCAGGACTGACCATTCCGTGAAAACCGTCTATACAGCTGAGCAGCGAAAACAAAAGTAACGATGTCGAGTGAATATTTCTGCAGTTTGCCGAATGCTGAGAAAAAAGAAGTGCTGTGGGGTTGCGCTCTGGTGAAAACCGTTTATATATATATATATATATATATATATATATATATAATAATTATCAGAATATCATATCGGTTATCGGCCAGGAGAAGCCGATATTTCTCGGTTATCGCATCGGCTGGAAAAAATCCATATGGTGCATCCCTAGTGTAATACCCTTGCCGTGCTCAGATGGTGCTGATTTGATATTTGGTCTGTTGCTTCAGATCCTGAAGGAGAAGTTCGGCATGGTGGCCCCAGATGTTCAGATAGAAGACGGGAAAGGAACCATCCTCATCTCCTCAGAGGAGGGAGAGACAGAAGGTAAGGAGGAGGGAAAGAGAAAAGGCGTGCCCTAACCCTACACTGGCTTTTATCCATTCACTTTCTTATGCGGAAAAAAGCTGTTGGCAGTTTGAAAGGATCAGCCTTGGCCACACTGATCCGTGGTGTCTGTCCGTGTGCGTTCATTTCTCTGTTCACTTCCATTAATTTTCAATGACAGCTGTCCGACTGTCCGTGAGGCACTCAGAAGCGTACGTATCCAGAAAATTTGCATACGTTTTGATCATTGACGGTAGTTTTGATGGACAGAAAGTTGAAGAGGGATGAACTTTTCTGGATGGACGTATCGGATGGTCGGATAGTCACTGTCCGTTTAGCCAATCGGAGTCGAGGTCTCGAGAGGAGGCGTTCCGAGATTTGTTTCAACTTTTCAAAGAAGATGGCGGCCGAGGCGGTGAAGGAGGCTATAATTAATGCTGTGTACACCATCCCGCTGTTGTACAACGTGATAGTCAGTGTCACCGTCTGATTTCACCATCTAATCTGGTCATTCGGTGGCATTTTATTGCCACATAAGTAACGTAGCGCACATAGCTAACAGCTAGCTGACGCCAGCTTTCTTCTCTCGGTTTATAGGCGGGTCGCTCACACCTTCAAGGTGCTTACCGCCACCTGCTGTACAAGTAGGTTACTTGTACATGCAACGGACATAAATCTATCCGTCTATCCATTCTGTCCATTTTCTGACGGATCAGTGTGGCCAAGGCCTAAGGGCAGTTTACACCAAAGATCTGCAACTAGACAAAACGCTTGCAGGGAAAGTTGCAGTGGTGTAAACGATTCAGCTTGCCAAGTTGCAGGGGCTGTTTTGAGTACGTCACCTTTTTCAACAGCCAATTGTAGCAAAGTCAGCTGACCCACGTGGGGTAGGGGCAGTCCGTTATTATGGATCCCACTGCAGTTGTGGGCAGAACACGCTCTACGCAGCGTTGAAGCGCCAGTATTGGCCAGGCAGGCGCTCATGTAGACTGTTCTGACTGAGTAGCGCACCAGATATTTTCATCCCACCTCAATCTGATAGGCTACTTGAGGCACAGTAGTGGTGGAGGTGTCATGTTAAATCTGATAGGCTACTTGAGGCACAGTAGTGGTGGAGGTGTCATGTTAAATCTGATAGGCTATTTGAGGAACAGTAGTGGTGGAGGTGTCATGTTAAATCTGATAGGCTACTTGAGGCACAGTAGTGGTGGAGGTGTCATGTTAAATCTGATAGGCTATTTGAGGAACAGTAGTGGTGGAGGTGTCATGTTAAATCTGATAGGCTACTTGAGGCACGGTAGTGGTGGAGGTGTCATGTTAAATCTGATAGGCTACTTGAGGCACAGTAGTGGTGGAGGTGTCATGTTAAATCTGATAGGCTACTTGAGGCACAGTAGTGGTGGAGGTGTCATGTTAAATCTGATAGGCTATTTGAGGCACAGTAGTGGTGCAGGTGTCATGTTAAATCTGATAGGCTACTTGAGGCACAGTAGTGGTGGAGGTGTCATGTTAAATCTGATAGGCTACTTGAGGCACAGTAGTGGTGGAGGTGTCATGTTAAATCTGATAGGCTACTTGAGGCACAGTAGTGGTGGAGGTGTCATGTTAAATCTGATAGGCTATTTGAGGCACAGTAGTGGTGCAGGTGTCATGTTAAATCTGATAGGCTATTTGAGGCACGGTAGTGGTGGAGGTGTCATGTTAAATCTGATAGGCTATTTGAGGCACAGTAGTGGTGCAGGTGTCATGTTAAATCTGATAGGCTACTTGAGGCACGGTAGTGGTGGAGGTGTCATGTTAAATCTGATAGGCTACTTGAGGCACGGTAGTGGTGGAGGTGTCATGTTAAATCTGATAGGCTACTTGAGGCACGGTAGTGGTGGAGGTGTCATGTTAAATCTGATAGGCTACTTGAGGCACAGTAGTAGTGGTGGATGTTAAAACGCTACTATTTGCTACAAATACTCCAGCTGCAAAAAAGCCGTGGCAGTAAGTACCGGTAAGTAGAAAAGCGCAAGTGACAGTCGCTATGGAAACGGTCCGCTGTCTCATCTAGTCGCATTGGTGTAAACTAGGGATGGTCCAATCCGATACTCAGTATCGGAGGCGATCCGGCCAAAATCGCTGGATCGGATATCTGGTGGGAAAAAGAAGTAGAATCCGATCCATAGCCTAAACTATCACTAAATGCTTCACTAAACTTCGAGCAATGCTCCGTCACGGACACAGATGGAGGATAACTTCAAAGGATAACTTAAAATGGACGTCTATGGCGGAGAATGAGATAAATAATTGGTCTAATTTCCATTGTGAGCCACAATCTCAAAAACATTTGGAGAGTTGGGTTTATTAGCAACATGTTTATTATCATTGTGTGTTTGTGTGATTTCTCTTCCTGGCCGTCTGTTTATTATTATTGTGTGTTTGTGTGATTTCTCTTCCTGGCCGTCTGTTTATTATTATTGTGTGTTTGTGTGATTTCTCTTCCTGGCCGTCTCTCCACTCACAGTATTATTATTGTGTGTTTGTGTGATTTCTCTTCCTGACGTCTCTCCACTCACAGCCAACAACGGTAAATTCCTGTCTGACTTTGGGATCCGTAACGGCAGCCGCCTCCAAGCTGACGACTTCCTCCAAGACTACACCCTCCTCGTCAATGTGCTGCACACGTACGTGTGTGTGTGCGTGCGTGTGTGTGTGCGTGTGTGTGTGCGTGTGTGTGTGTGTGTGTGTGTGTGTGAGAGAATGTACAGGTGCATGTGGTGATGCCCAGGGCCCGAAAATAACAAGCGCCAATGGCGACTAGATTTGAGGTTTGGCGTGTGACGGCCAGGGGTCAACCCGGGAGTACCTGCCAGCTGCCACGTGGCGGCTCCCAAAAGTCATCATGTCAAATGAATCCTGTATGTTTTGTTGTTTTGGTGATCAAATAAACGCACCCAGCAGCCAGGCAGCACAGAGTGACGGAACAAACGCACCCAGGCAGCACACAGTGACCGAACAAACGCACCCAGGCAGCACACAGTGACCGAACAAACGCACCCAGGCAGCACACAGTGACCGAACAAACGCACCCAGGCAGCACACAGTGACCGAACAAACGCACCCAGGCAGCACACAGTGACCGAACAAACACACCCAGGCAGCACACAGTGACCGAACAAACGCACCCAGGCAGCACACAGTGACAGAACAAACGCAGAACAAACTTTACAGTGTGAGTAACTTTACAGTGTTGAGTGACTTTACAGTGTTGAGTAACTTTACAAGTGTTCAAGTGAATTCAAGTCATTTACTTTGTTTATAACGTTATGAAGTAGCAGCCGGCACACAGCTTTTACATTACCGTAAATTCCGGACTATAAGGCGCACCGGTGTATAAGCCGCACCTGCAGAGTTGACTGTTTTTTACATATATAAGCCGCACCGGACTATAAGCCGCGGGTGTTTTGATGTTTAATTACCATATGTAAGGGTTCGTGCACAGAGGGGATTGTCGGGAAAGAGATGGCTGTTTGGGGAAGCTCCCATTTATTAACATTTCAACAAAACAAGTTGCATATTTGCATAACGTATTCAAGTGTTACCATTTAGTGCAATAGTAGCTACAGAACATGTACTGTGCTGTGTAAATTTAGGGGTCCTTGGCATGAAAAAGGTTGAAAACCACTGATCTACATTATAGCCTACAGTAGTACCATAACAAAAAACAAAGCTTACAGCGCTTGACGAGGCAATATCAATGGCTAAATTAAATGTGTTTTTTTTAAGTGCAAAATAAAGTGCCTGTAACACGACAGTAAGCGCGTAAGCCTAAAGTTGCAGTAACACGGCTGCTTAAAATATACGGTAATCAGCCTACCAGAAAAGTCATTAATCCTCGTCTTCATCTTTTAGGCTAAGGTGCAGTACACGGCTGTAACCAGAAAAGTCAAGTCATTAATCCTCATCTTCGTCTTCTTCCTGCGTACTAAAACCACCAAAGTCCTCATCTTCAGTGTCGGAAACGAACAGGCTCAGGGTGGCTTCGTCAGCCACTCTCCTCTCTCCTTCGTTGTCGCTCTCAAAACCAACGAACTCCTCTTCGTCACTGTCGGAATCGAACAGCCTCTGAAGGCCCTCAGCTGTGGCGGCGTCCTCCTCTTCATCACGCAGCAGTCCAGCCTTTCGGAACCCGTTGGTGATCGTGGATGTTTTGACACTCCTCCACGCTGTCAGGATCCACTGGCAAACTTGAGCCTTCAGTCGGATCTGAACGGCACCTCGGCCGTCTGCTCTCTGTGTCAACACCCTGATGCCAAGGTTACGTGCTGCTGCTCGATTTCCTTCTTTCCTTCTTCTTCTCGCCGCCATCGTCGTAACACAGCCAGTTCTCCATCTTTTGAAGCATGATGTTAGATTACAACGAGCTAGTTGTGTGGCTTAGCCTTCCAAAATGTTGCCGTTAGTTTTTTAGAATGTAATACATAGAATTGGGAATGTTACATTCAATTTCATTCAGACTGTCTTTCAGGCTCAATCGCTGCCATTTTCCCCCCGGAGCGAGGGAGGAGGGAGGGTGTTTTACCGTAGTGGCACAGTGCTCCAATCAGGTCGCGAGGCACATTTTTTGCAACATCATCCAATCAGGGTCTCGCTCTCGTAATGTCTGTCTTGCTCTCGTTCTGCCTCATACCAACATCCATAGATTTTGGAGGTTCCCGAGTGGCCGTTTGCTGAAAAAATCCATAGATAAGCCGCACCGTTATATAAGCCGCAGGGGCCAAAAAAGGCCAAAAAACGGGAAAAAAGCCGCGGCTTATAGTCCGGAATTTACGGTACATAATTTGGCAGACGCTTTTATCCAAAGCGACTTATGCCTACCCCACACTACAGGATAATTTGCAAGATTATGGCCAAGATTCCCCCCTCCCGATTTTCTCGGGGGTGCTCCCGATTTGAAGCGCGTCGGGCAGATAATCTTCCCAAATGATCCTGTAGTGTGTGGGGTTCAAAGATTCACAATCGGGAAGACTGCCTCTTCCCGATTGTGAATCGGGCATATCTAACATGTTAGATATTTACAACCCGACAGGCGATTGCATCTTGAGCAGAGAGCCAGTAGTAGCTGCGTTTCCATTACAGTTTTTCGCAAAATAATCTGGTCCGCGTCCGCTCGCAGCCCCGCACAGAAACAAAGAACGAGGAAATTGTCATCGAGGTGAAATACCCGTGCGTCTTTGAACGGGACGGAAAACTAAATGCTATACTGCAAAGCATGTAGCCTACAACAAGCGCTTAGGTCTCAGCTTCCCGCATCGGCGAGTGTCCGCACGGAAAAGTGAGTCAAATCAGCAGACGCGCCCCTCCACAAGACACCTGTGCAGACGGTTTTCGCCTGGCCGTGCACAGTAGGCCTACACCCCGAATGGACGCGGCTGTCCGCGCAAATATTAGTTAAACAAATCCTTTCAGTGCAAATGCATTATAAAAACAAAAAATAAAATTTGTTTATAAAACGAAATGACACTACTACACCCGGTGCGCACACTGAATAGGCATTTTAAAAGTTAACGTCGAGCCCTGCTTCCAAGGTGAATCTTCGGCATAATCTTCTAGTGTGTGGGGTTGCGTTTGAACAGACGCGATTGTGTGTGTGTCCCAAGATTGAAATGTTAAAAAATCGGCTCTCTCTGTCCTGTAGTGTGTGGGCTCTCAAGATTTTTATAATCTTCAAGGATTTGAAAATCCTGTAGTGTGGGGTAGGCATTACAAGAACACATTTTTGTCAGCAATAGAGCAATCAACTATGCAACACAGTCTGACAGCTACAACATCTGAAGGAATAGTGGTAAAGTTAAGTTAGTAAGTAGTTAGTATGTTTTTATGCCTCCGCCGGCGAAGCCAGGCCGAAGGCATTATGGATCCGGGTTGTCCGTCCGTACGTACGTACGTACGGCCGGCCGTCCGTACGGATGTTTGTTAACGCCATATCTGAGGAACGCCTTGACGGAATTTCATCAGATTCGCCTTAAACATTCACTTAGGCTCAAGGATGATCTGATTAGATTTTGGTGGTCAAAGGTCAAAGGTCAAGGTCACTATGACCTCTCGAACGCCATTTTCAAGCTTGTTAACGCGATATCTGAGGAACGCCTGGACGGAATTTCATCAGATTCGCCTTAAACATTCACTTAGGCTCAAGGATGATCTGATTAGATTTTGGTGGTCAAAGGTCAAAGGTGAAGGTCACTGTGACCTCTCGAACGCCATTTTCAAGCTTGTTAACGCGATATCTGAGGAACGCCTGGACGGAATTTCATCAGATTTGCCTTAAACATTCACTTAGGCTCAAGGATGATCTGATTAGATTTTGGTGGTCAAAGGTCAAGGTCACTGTGACCTCTCGAACGCCATTTTCAAGCTTGTTAACGCGATATCTGAGGAACGCCTGGACGGAATTTCATCAGATTCGCCTTAAACATTCACTTAGGCTCAAGGATGATCTGATTAGATTTTGGTGGTCAAAGGTCAAAGGTCAAGGTCACTGTGACCTCTCGAACGCCATTTTCAAGCTTGTTAACGCGATATCTGAGGAACGCCTGGACGGAATTTCATCAGATTCGCCTTAAACATTCACTTAGGCTCAAGGATGAACTGATTCCATTTTGGTTGTCAAAGGTCAAGGTCACAGTGACCTAACAAATGCCATTTTCAAGCTCGGTAACGCCATATCTCAGTAACACATTGACTAAATTTCTTCACATTTGGCTCAAATATCCAATTCTGCAAAGAAACGCCTTGATGCAATTTCTTCCTATTTGGCTCCAACATCCACTTGGACTGAAGAATGAACTAATGGCGGAGGCATAAGTCTGCGTTGCGGTCGTTCTAGTTTATTTTTTTACACAGCTCTCTTGACAAGCTCAGTGAACATGCAGGCAAGTCCGCTAACGTTATGCTGCTGAGCTGAGCCCACCTATAATTCACATTTTGTGGCAAATAATATTCGCACATCAGACTGAGAAAAAAAAGTTGGATCAAAATCGACCATCAGGAGAACAGATGAGGAACTTTTTTCCACGAGTTCATAAGCCTGCAAGAAAGTAGACTATGAGCCGCAGAGCGGACGGTGCTGAGCTGAGAATCCTTTCAACTCAAAGTGAGTAGCCTACAACTAGCGTTAATGTTTGTTTGTTCCTCTGTAACACCCCCCACCCTCCTCCTCTAAATACGGTATTCGGGACAGCCCTAGATATATTATGTATTATGTGACAAAAATGCGATATATTATTTCGACCGGTAAAAAAACATCCCTAATGGGTGGATTTTCTCCATCTACCCGCCACCTGGTCGCTCAGGTGAGTCAAAAAGTGAATTTCGGGCCCTGGTGATATCTCTGTTAAGATACATTATTTCATAATGGTTCTGTAGTGAGTCAAATGAAAACTGTGTCTGTTCACATTCCAGTGAGGAGCTAGAGAAGGATGTGGAGTTTGAGGTGGTGGGCGATGCCCCAGATAAAGCCCCGCCCCCTCCCTCTAACCAGGAAGAGGCGAACAGCATCACCAACGGCAATAAGGACTCCGCCCAGCCTTCCACCTCCTCTAAAGGTTAGTGGGGGCAGAGAATATCACTATCATGGCCACTGTTGCTGTTAGGGTTCCACTCTAGCATGTCCATGACTCCTATTACCCAGCGCCAAGGATACAACAAGCACACACACACACATACAACAAGCACACACACACACACACACACACAGATACAACAAACACACAGATACAACAAGCACACACACAAACACACACATACACACAGATACAACAGGCACACAAACACACACACACACACACAGATACAACAAGCACACACACAAACACACACAGATACAACAAGCACACACACACACACACAGATACAACAAGCATTCCTCCATAAAGTTGCCATGGTACACCTGGAAGTGTCGGCGCTCCTTTTTCCAATCTTGATTCATAATTCAAAGACCCTTTCAGATTTGGGGCCGTTTGAGGCACTTTTGGAGATGGGGGCTCTTTTATTTTGACCCAGAACAGAGGCTCGCCATGTGTCTTGAGGTCAAATAATGTCAGAAGTAACAACTGAAATAAGTCCAGTTTGAGTGCCAGCGGTGCACATTTGGTGAGCTGATCACCGATGTGTGATAATGGAGTTATAACAGAAGAGTGAATCACTTGGTGTACTTTCATAATCGAGACATTATTGATTCTTCTCTGATCACATTTTTTTCCCCTTTTTCTGTTTTTCCTAAGATTGTTTTTTGGGCTTTATTTAATAGGACCGTATGTAGACAGGAAAGCAGCAAACACACACACACACACACACACACACACACACACACAGATACAACAAGCACACACACACAGGTCTTGTTGCAGGTCGAATTGGAACCCGGGTTTCTGCGTGAAAGACTTGAGCCTTAATGGTACACGTTCTGCCAGGTGAGCCTTTCTCTGATCCAAGTTTGTAGGTGCGACTTATGGTAGGGCCGGGCGATTAATCGAATTTTAATCTAGATTACGATTTGGGCTTTCCACGATTATGAAAACAAGATAATCGACATAAAACGATTTTGCGGCTCTTGTCACTCTCGTTCTGTCTTGTTGTAAATCAAGCGCACCCCTTCCTTTGCAGCGGTGTGCTCGGCCCCTCCCCCAAAACCCAACACACACACCGCTTGGTTTCAGCTCGAGTTGTGAATGACTGTCATGTGAACAGAGAGCCACGGCACGTTTCTCCTCCCTGCTTATTTCCGTGGTAGCACAAGAAGAAGACAGAAGTCACAGAAAGACAGCCGCTGGTGGTCGAGAAGAGCGGTAAAACGTCTGTGGTGTGGAAACACTATGGTTTCGCTGAGTAAGACTTGGAACAAACACAGTGTGCAAGATTTGTTACGCGGTCGTGGCTGCACCCCAAAGCAACACGACTAATTTGTTGAATCACTTGAAATCCACTCACAAAGTGGTCTATGACCAAGCAATAAACGAACAAAAAGACAAAGCTCCGTAACTCCTGCCACCGCAACACAGTCATCGATTCAGGACACTTTACAATGCAACCGCATATTCAACAGCTAAGTTAGAACTTACATTTGACACCTATTTCTTACTAGGTGTAAAGTCCTCCGTAAAGTAGGTAATTGGCAATATTGGCACCATGGCGCAGCGTTGTTTTGCGCCGGTAAGATGTTCTCCGTGATAAATTACACCCTTTGATATTTATGACTCACGCTTTTGTTTTCCACATGTTGCATCACTGCATACAAATTAAAATAACAGCAACAATTGCTGCAACAATCCTGCGAGGCAGGATGGTTTAATTTAGCCTACTGATGAAGAGCTCACAGATAAACATTAACAGTAGCCTATTATGAACCTAAACGTGTTATTGTAAGTCGCTTTGGATAAAAGCATCTGCCAAATGAGTAATTTAATTTAATGTAATGTAAACAAACGTTACTCAATAACGTTCTCATTTGGTTAGTTTTGATGAAATATGAAAGCACTAATTTGCTGTCGGCAACATGTCCCGACTGTTTTCATTCCACCTAATTAAACAACAGTAAATAAATACCGTTTTCACTGATTGGTCACAGATAGTGTACACGTCATTTTCTGCGACACTATTTTGGCTAGTGTGAGGTTTAAGGACTACTAGTTCAGATGTTTACCAACATATTGAATGTAGATTAATAGTTGCAGTTGGTTGTGGCAGTTCACTGCAACATAGTAGGCCTACATATACTGTCTATTTTATTTTTAAATCTTTGCACTTTTATTATTTATTTTCACTTATTTATTTATTTTCAATTATATCTAAAATCCAAAGACATCAATCTTAAAAAGAAAAGTCAGTGTCAATGTTGAATAAATTCATGATGTTCTCAATGTCAATGAGTAATCGTGTTAAATGATCGTGATCTCAATATCAATCAAAATAATCGTGATTATGGTTTTTGCCATAATCGAGCAGCCCTAACTTATGGTTATCCATAAGCACAAATAACCCAGCCTATGTAGCAGTGTTTCCATTATCCGGTACCGTTAAAATGAATCAAAGTCTGACAAATTAAGATCTCCCGGACACCAAGTCCGGTGAAATTATCTCCCAACACAATTTGCCTTGTAATAGGCTCAAATTAAATTTCCACACACCTTTGTTTTAAATAGCCAGCCTAAGTGAATATTTTTATGATGTGTATGTTATATTGCACGGCCTACAATTCGATGCAGAATTACGGGTATGACACATATTTTCGGCAATTCCCGCAGATTTGGAATCTATAATCCGGAAGAAGTCCCGCATTTGTTTGCGTGGCAATGCCTACATGTTAAAGCAGCTATGAGCAAGATTTTCGATTGTTATTAAACACTCTAAGTTTAATATCGATGCCTCACATTTTACCTCTAATAGTAGATGAGACCAACGGCGAGTAGTCTCGCTTGAACGCCGAGTGAATCGGCCAGTGTTGTCTTGATGATTATAGTCTGTGCGGGCCGGGGCAGATCAGGAAGTGAAATGAAATGGTTTGCGGCAGCCACTTTGGCCATAACCACAAAATTACTTTCAAACAAACTGTTAGAATATAACGAGAGATGTTCGTGAGAGATGTAGCGTGCATTTTCTTTTCAAAATAAAAGCTCCGCCAGGCTGAGGGTGAAAAAGAAGTAAAAAAAGCGGTAGCAACATGTTTATGGGACAACGTAGGCTATTTTGTGACAGTCTTATGATTTGGGGTAGTGCCAGTCTCACTGGCCAGCCTCCTCTCCCTTCCGTCCGAGGAGTTTGGCGCCGCAGGTCTCCATAACTGGGATAAACCCTCCCCTGCTCTACTCTGCTCTCCCATTGGAGCGACTGTTTCGGTGGCAGCCGGATGTCCGCTCCCGGCTTATTACAAGCTCTGTCATTGGCTCCGACCATGTCAATCAGAGCGGCTTCCGCTCCCTCCTCCCTGTGTGTCGCTGTAAACAGTGCCCTGCCGCCTCAGTGAAAACTCTAACTAGCTAGCAAGCTAACGGCAGAAACCTACACACTAGCTCGTTGCTACACGCTGAAAACGGCAAATTGGATTGTTGGAAACTATTTTCCAAGGGCACTGCCGCTAAGCGCCGCCCATCGCAATCCCACTATGGAGACCTGCGGCGCCAGACTCCTCGGACGGAAGGGAGAGGAGGCTAGCCAGCGAGACTAGGAGACTAGGGTAGTGCTAACTGGGATTTGACGAAAAAGAGACAAATATGACAAATATGCATATTTTTTATTCTATGTTATTAGAGTACACACACACCCTCAAGTGTTAGTGTGTTATGAATGTATTATAATAAAGTATTATAGTATTATAATAAAATGTTTTATTGTCCGGCCTCTTTCAGCTCCAGCGGATGCCGACGACATCATGATCGTTGACTCCGAGGAGGAGGAGGAGGGGGCAGCATCTTCGAGCTCGGCCGCAGCGGCGTCCAGTGGCACCAAGAGGAAGCACCAGGACGCAGAGACCGGCGAGGCCTCCGCCAAGCGCCCACGGACCAACCAATCGAGCGCAGCCGCCACCGATGATGACGACGACGACGACGACGTCATCGCTCTGGACTAGCCCCCTCCCCCCACGGTCTCCTAAGAGACAGAGAACTCTTGGATATTTTTTGTCGTTTTGACGGTTGGCAAAAAAAAAAAAAAACATTGACGAAGAACAATTTAACTGTTCTGGTCCATCTTTCGTCATGACCTTGTTTCCCTCCTTTCATACTCCCTCAGCTTTCCTCCTCACATGATGCTGTAAATAGATTATACATATAAAAACAAACATTTTGAAAAGTTGCTAGTCCCCTTTTTCCATTATTTTTCTTCATTTCCGGTCCCTATAATATGCTTCTCTTGAGATGGTAACACCCTCCCCCCCCATTTTTTTGTATTTTTTTGTATTTTTTTATAAGCGTACTGTATTTCTCATGCTACACAAGTCAGGGTGTTTTCTGTGCTTTGTTGTCAGGTTACAGAAGAAGAAGAAAAAGATTTGAAAAACCATAACCTTTTCCTGAGTTTTAATAAGGATCTCAGTGTTTTCTGAAGGGACAGTTAACCAGACCACAAGAGTCTGCAAGAGAGTCTGGCCAGATTGTGCCATGGGCGCAATGCTACCTCTTTCCTAGAACTAACAGTTTTGGCTGCAAATACGTAACCATTTCCTCCATAACACGGTCATGGTGAAATTTCCAGATGTTAAAATGAATGAAAGAAAATGTTTCTCTGCCATGGAGCAGTATAGTGGATTTGCAATGACTGAAGTGTGTCCTTCAAAGGCTCCGGTCAAGCACAAGCGGCTTAGATCTAGGCTAGTAGTACTGACATGTAACTTGTTAGACTAGCTGTGGCATGCTAGCTCTTACCAGGGCTCCAAACCGGGAGATCTATCCGATCTCTCCGTTTAGAGCCCTTTCAGTCTCTGTTGATTTTCACATAGAGCTGTTTTTTTCTCTGTCTATACCACCGTCTCTAGACATCACTTACCTTAGCTGAGCACTTGAGTGAAGATGGTTTTCGAATGATAAAAGCCTTTTCTCCAAGGTGGGGTGTGTGGTAGACCCACACGTTTGTATAAAAAACACTTTTTTGCAGTCAAAAGAATGTATTCACAAATTTGAACCACATTTGTGGATGCATGCTTTTAACTGCAAAAAAAGTAGATTTTATACAAACGTGTGGGTCTACCACACACCTTATTCTGCATGGAAACAGGCTGCTGGTAGAAGCTCTGCCATTGGTGGAAACAGGCTGCTGGTATAAGCTCTGCCATTGGTGGAAACAGGCTGCTGGTATAAGCTCTGCCATTGGTGGCGACCATTTCAGTCGCCAGCGGAAGAAAATCCCTTTCCGCTCCCTGCAACCTCTGCCCTTAGCTCCGCCTCCGACCCGCTCTGAACTGACCGGCACAGCCAGATATGGATTTCCATTCCGCTCCCTCCCGGACAAATTTGTCGATCTCACATGCCCCTCCCCCCCCGGCTGTGAAACGTCAACGATGCTAGCTCGTTGCTATACGCTGAAAACGATTGGATCCCCCGTTGTAGGGAGAGAGTCTGTTAAGCGAGACTAGGTTAATCCAAACAGCACCCCCTCCTCCCCCCCACACACAAGTCCAGAGAGGAGATCTACGTTGCCAGACTCCTGTCCTGGAAGGGAGGGAAGTCTGGCAAGCGTGACTACACACACCCCCACCTTGGGGAAAAAGGCTTATATCGTTGGAAAACAGTCTACATTTCAGTGCCCAGCTAAGGTAAGTAATGTCTAGAGATCGGCAGAGAAAAAAAAAACACTACACAAAAATCTACAGAGTGAAAGGCCCTTAGGGCTGGTTCAACAAAGTTAACAGTATTTGTTCAATGCTGTTTAAGACTGAGCTCAAACTGAGATATAGTAGTGTGTGTTTTGACCAGAACCGATCGTTTCTAGTTCTCACCACGGGGGCTAAACTGGGTCACGTGAAGGTGGGGGAGCCCTGCATTTTATATTGATGCCTTTGGGGTTTTCCAGGTGTTGGATGCAGGAACACGGGCTTTAGATGCTGCGGTTCCACTCCCACGGTCTTCTCCAGTTTAACCCCCCGTGTGCGTGTTCATAATTTCATATTCAATTGTAATCTCACCTGTTGTTGAGAGGCCTTCAAGGCCCTTTGGACCAAGCCGGTGAAGACAGAATAAACTTATCCAAGTACAGCAGCTTCTTGTTTTGTTTTTTTGCCTTGTTTGTTTCTCATTTTAGTGCATCGGCTTGAGGCATAATAAAGGAATGAGGAACCATCCAGATTCTAAAGATTGCATAGGAGAGGGGTTTTCAAAGTGGGAGGTGGGCCTCCCCAGGGAGGTTCAGTGAGCGAAAGTAAAAAAGTAGTTATTAAAGAGATCATAGATCATTGGTTAAAGAGTTCAGAGATACAGTAGTTTTATCTAACGGCAATATCAGGCTATCTTGGCTCAATTCCTGAGTCTATAGGATCAACAATCATGATCCCATAGGCATCAAGGATTTGAGCGAAGGGAGGCTCCTTTTTCCATGCTTTGGGGGGAGGCCCAGTCTCAGACTTTTAAAAACCCCTCCTGGCATAGGAGGAATGTCATGGCAACCTCCAGTCAACAGTATCCTATATGTATGGCCATAGCCATAGGGAGTGATGATTCGTTGGGGATACACACAGGGTTCGAAATCAGGTCGGCAACCGCCAAATGTGAGTAGATTTTTCATTTGGCATGGCGAGTAAATCTCAGAAGGCTGTCTGCCACATGGCGAGTAGCCTAAATGTAACAAAAACTGCTGAGAGTCTACCGCAGTTTAGTCTTAACTGGCAACACTTTATATTAAGGTCCTATTAATAGATATTTATAGGTAATGTGGTCCTTATAAGGCCATAATAAGGTGCTTATTAACACATTAGGTTGTTATAATAGCATTTATTAGCAGTTAAAGGAACACTCCGCCCATTTTCAACCAGCTTTGTATCATTAGAACATCAGTAGTATATCAGAAAAACTAAACGGTTTTGAAGTCTCATTTAATTTGACAGTTATTGAGTGTTTAAGGGGCCCTTTACACGAGGACAGTTTCTGAAAGAAACGACACAATAGCTTTTCCTTCACACCTTTTCCTTCACACCTTCTCCCTGTTTACATGAGCGCTGTTGAATTTTTAAAACGCCGTAATGTACATGCCAGGTCGCTAGGTGGCAATGTGATCATCAGTCATTTAGACTTGCCAAAAAGCTTATTTCAAGTTAAAAAAAAACCCAAACTGTTTAAAAGTTGTAATATTTGTCGGGTGAGAATGTAACATATATGTGACCAGTTTATCAGAATAACGCCTATTGGAAATCTTTAACGAGCAGCGAGGACCGGGAGCGCTGACGGTGAGCTGTCAAACTGGCAGTGAGAAAACACTGTCGACGTGCTTTGTAACTATAACGTTAAATGCCGACCGGGTACAGCCATCGGCTCCTCGCAGCAGTAACGTTCTGAACATGTAACTGAAGTTGGCCGCAGTGTAGCTTAATTCTGAATGTTGCCAAACTTCATTCATACTGACGTTTTATTTGGTTGCCAACTCGCGCACGACTATGGCGTAATCGTGTGTGTCACGTATGGAGGCACATCAGAGTTTCTGAAATGTGCCGTTCCAAAGTGATTACATGGAGCGCTCAGCGGGAAGCGTCTCTAACAATTTCACTCTAGAAGGTGGTTCCAAAATGTGTCGTTTCCTAAGCGCGAATTCGCCGTCGCCGTCTAAAAGGGAGGCACTAACGATAAAATAATTCCCCGTTTCCATAGGAAACCGTCCTCGTGTAAAGTGTCCCAAAGTGTGGACCAGTGACATCACTGGTCCACACTAACTCAAATTAATAACTCATTAACTCAAATCAACTCTCAATAACTGTCAAACTATTCATCATTCATCTAGTTTGACAGTTATTGAGAGTTGATTTGAGTTAATGAGTTATTAATTTGAGTTAGTGTGGACCAGGGATGTCACTGGTCCACACTTTAACACTCAATAACTGTCAAATTAAATGACAGACTTCAAAACCGTTTACAGTTTTCTGATATACTACTGATGTTCTAATGATACGAAGCTGGTTGAAAATGGGCGGAGTGTTCCTTTAACTATGCACAGTCTAATGTCCCCTTGGTAATCTAAGCCAAGGTTTAAAGGAATAAGAGTAATGGTTGTTTGTGCTGGACCTGGTTTTATGCGGTCTAGATGGGCAGAAACTGTGAAATCAACTCTTTTCCAGCGGTTTACACCAATAGGATAACCTATTTGAGGTCAATAAGAATAGCATATACAACACATTTCCTGTTAATGCACCAAAAATAAAAATAAAGATTGTTCACAAGTCCCAAACCTCAAGTCCAAGTCAAGTCTGAAGTATTTGAGGACGAGTCTCAAGTCAATTCTCAGGTCACTGTGTGTGCAACTTAAGTCCTACTCAAGTCCAAGTCTCAAGTCCAAGTCCCCATCTCTGACACACACACACACACACACACACATCGCTTACACTGGTATTGTCGAATACTGTCATCTGTTCATGTGTTTGGGTGATGTTCTGGAGTTGGCCGCTAGGCGGCGCTGCGGAGATAGCAGGAGAGTTGGAGAGTGGTGTTGTCAGGAGTGAACAAGGTTGTGGTGTGGAGTAAAACCCAGAACGTATTGGACTGTTTCATTCACTGACACACACACACACACACACACACACACACATCGATTACACTGGTATTGTCAATACTGTCATCTGTTCAGTCAGTGTTCATACTAGTGCAGTGCCTGTTCCCCCATGCACCACCCCGTGGGGGCTATCCCCCCGCGCACAAACACTGCACTCTGTCAGGTCCCCCTAAGCGCAAGTTTGAAGTCGATCCGTCAAACAGTTCTCGAGATACGTGAAGGACAGACATACAGACAGCCCTGGAATAAGTCCAAATTGCATGAAATGCGGCACCGCATTCCCCAAGTTTGAAGCACAATCGGACAAATGTTTCTCGAGATAAACTGCTTTGTGTGTTGCCAGTAGGTAGCGCTATGTCAAATTCAGTAGCGGCTGGTGCATTTTTGTCGAGGGAGGGCTATACCAAATATAGGCCTGGACAATGGGGTTGAAATCAATATAATTATAAGGATTATTCTCAATATCAATATCATGTTTCACGTATGCAAAATCAGTGTTCATCTCATTGAACTGAATGGTGATGTCAAACAAACCTTACATTTTCAAATAATATTCCTGCCATACCTCATTTGATCAGTTTTTAAGTAACATTTGCTTGTCATCAATTTAGACAGCAGAAATGTCACTTAAAATAACTTCATATCATCACGATGATTCCACTGAAAGACAACAAACAATAATAGGCTGAATTAGGATGAATTATCATCCACTCCAGCCCTAAATCAAGCAAGTAGTAATGGACGTTAGCCTACTAGTAGCCTACCTTCTGAATCATATGGGCAACAGATTAGTAGGCAAATCAATCACGGAGCAGATTACAGAAATAGACACAGTAACCTGGTCAGCAGCCCTCTGATCTCTACATCAAACTTCCCTTAGCATCCATATTTACTTGAAAAGCACATGGCATAAACACTTTGGAAGAAGGACTTCCCACAGCATGTGAATGAGTTACATTACATTACCTATGAGGAAAGCACGTTCGTGCATGCAAATAGAGTCCGTCAAGAATACATTGCCGCTCTACCTTGCCCCACCTCCACCTGGTCGCTAGATACCAGCGCCCCGAATCCCTTTGTTTTGAGAGCGAACAGCGCATGTGCAATTTACACAGATCCTGGCTTAGCACTGGTGGAAGCCGGAAGTCCCCGGACGGCGTCCGTGGCAGAAAGTAGTTGACCCAAAACAGTACACATGTAGATCATTATGAATCTACATATTTATTGCAGATTATATACTCACTATCTAATATTCACCTCGCTCATAAAAATATAAGTTTTATTTTGGGTAGGTGGGGCGGCGCCCTGGCACCCTCTAGTGGCCGGCCGCCACTGGTCAAATTGCAAGAAATTCAGTGCTGCACTACTTCGAGTTCCCAGGAGCACACTCCCCAAGTTTGAAGTCAATCGGATGAACGGTTCTCAAGATAAACCAACAGCTGTGCCGAATTGCACAAAATTCGGCACTGTTCTGTCAGGTTCTCAGCAGCGCACTCCCCAAGTTTGAAGTCGATCAGATGAATGGCTATCGAGATTAACTGCTTTTTGTGTTGCCAGTAGGTGGCTCTATGCCAGATTGCACGGAATTCAGCTTCCTGCACTCCGTTGAGTGCAGGGAGCACTCAATAAGCGCACTCCCCGAGTTTGAAGTTTGAAGTCGATCAGATGAATGGTTATCAAGATAAAGCGCTATTTGTGTTGCCAGTAGGTGGCGCTATGCCCAATTGCACGAAAACAGGGCACTGCACTAATAAATAGAGCACACTCCCAAAGTTTGAAATCGATCCGACCAACGGTTCTCGATGGCATGCAGCAGATGATGCTCATCCATAAGCAGTGGTGGAAATGGCCAGGTTTTACTCTGGGAACCCTACTTACACAGGATGGGGGTTCCTGGAAGTGGCGTGGCCCTAGAGGATATTATTTCTGAATGCGTGACTCATTATAGCCTACCATTATAGCCACGTAAAAATCTCTTAGAAATCTTACTTAACTAAGATCACTGAGCTCTACTGATTATTTCCCCTTGATTTTATTCATGAGACTTGAACATTAATGCTGCTTAGAACACGGCTCTCTTGAATACTCGATTCTGATTGGTCAATCAACAATATTCACCGGTCATTATTTCTCGACAACCGACCACTGCTCTGCCACACCTGGATTAATCAGTTAAGAGCTTTTTGTCAGCAAGACACTACTAATTAGGCCAACCAGTTGCAGCTGTGGTGTCTTGTGTGCCAATTACGAATGAAACCGCTTTGTCGTTGAAAACGCTATTAAAAAATCTATTTGAATAATTATTTTTGTCAGATTATTGAATGATTTAGTTGTAGGCCGTGTTCTAAGCGGGATAATGTATATTGAGGCGGTGATTACTGGGAAATAATGACCTTCAGGTGAACGATTAAGCCCTCCGCTGGCGCGTCGGGCTCAATCCACCTGTCGGTCATTATTTCCCCCGTAATCACCGCCTCAATATACATTAATGCTACTTATTCAGCTTACAAATACATGTTCTCCTACCTTCTCTGCTGCTTTCATGCCGCCCTCTCTCCAATGTTTACTTTACCCGCCTCATTCTCGACTAATCACTCTCAACAACCCTACTTATCACCATTCACTCTCAACGACTACTCACAGCAGTGTTTACTTTTCTCACTTGCTGCTGGGGCTTGAAGGAGCACACGCTTGATTGAACACAAATGTATTAATATTGAACGTGTTTCGCGTCCGAATTGCACTGCACTCCGTCAGGTCCCCTGAGCGCACTCCCCAAGTTCGAAGTCGATCCGACCAACGGTTCTCGAGATACGTGAAGGACAGAGACAGACAGACGATACTGTCATAATTATAGTGTAGATAGATAGATGTTTGGGTGATGTTCTGGAGTAGGCCGCTAGGCGGCACTGCGGAGATAGAAGGAGAGTTGGAGAGTGGTGTTGTGAGGAGAGGAGAGAACGAGGTTGTGGTGAAAAAGATGGCCGCAGGGCTGAGCTGCTGTACCCTAATTACCTCACTTAAAGTTATGAGTAAAACCCAGAACGTCTTGGACTGTTTGATTCACTCAGAGTACATCCTGCATATGGACTGCCCTGCCCCTTGTCTGTATCCCTGTTGAGCTGAGGCAGTCCCCTTTGTCTCCACCTTGTCAGCAGCGTCCTGCTCTGCACTCCAGCACTCTGCTTGCCCTGCACCCGGCCATGACCTGTGGCCGAGTCTTCTGGTGTCGGCTGTTGTTCCTGCCCTCGCCGCTGGCCTCCGGCCCGACCACCTAAGCGGTTCCGCCCACGTCGCCGACTTCCCGTGTGGTCCAGCCAACGTCGACCTCCACTGCATTCGTGCCTGCGTCCCCGGTCTCCAGGTCGACCTCCTAAGCTGCGCCACCTGTCTGGTCACCTGCCGTCCGCTAGACCTGCGTCGTCAACCTGCACATCAGCCTGGCCGTTTGTCTGCCCGTCCTACAAGACTGGCTTCGGTGGCCTAGCCGTCCCCTCGCCCGTCTTCCAGATCTGCTCCACGCCTGAGCGGTGCACCCCACTGCCTTGGCTACTAGTCCACGACCACCCAGCCTACACTGTCCGTTGGTTTCTGGACATGCGGCGCCATGGTCACTGTTTTCAGTGGCTGGTGGATTGGGAGGGGTACAGCCCCGAGGAGCGGATCAGTCCCGTGGCTACATCCTCGACCCCATGCCCGACATCCATACAAGCCAGTAGAGGGGTACTGCTACCTGTGAGTCTATGTCTAGCCTCGTACTCTTGCATGGAAGTTGATCTGTTACCTGAGCCTGTTTATCCTGATCCTGACTAAACTGTGGCCTGCTTCATCCTCGAGCCTGTCAGTATATATCAACACGTGGATGGCTAGTGTGCCACGTAAGAGCTTGGTGCTGTTGCCATGTCTGACTCCTCCACCTCTCAAGCAGCTTGTCCAATTTGAACACAATAAAGATCCTTGAATGTTTGGAGTTGTTCAATCAGGGTCTTGTTCTGGTTCTCTAGAAAAGCAATGTGGAGTTCCAGACATTGAAGATAATCACTTTTCTTCCGGCGACATTTACGGGCCGCCTCTCTGTTGTTTGCAAGGCGGATTTCCCTCTTGGTTGTTGGTTTTATTGTTGCTTTAGTTTTGCCTTGAGAGAGTTTCGCATAAGCCCTTTTCCTCCGGCGAGATTCGCGTACCGCCTCTCTGTTTTTTGCAAGCCGTATTTCCCTGCTGTCGCTCTCGCCTTGAGGCCCCACAGAAGAGGCCCTCACTCCAGTTTGACACAGGGAGCTGGATGTGGGTGCTGTGATGATCTGTTCTCCTGCACTTGGTACCACATGGTTGCAAGCCACCCGTATCGGCTGGCCCTCAGGTGTCACGGCATAATGAAGGATGGGGGTGCTTTGCTGCTCTGTAGAGTTGTCCATGAGAGGTTGTAGTCCCTGAATGCCTTCAGGCCCTGGAGTGACCAGTTGGATTGTGCCATTAGGGGCTATGGTATAGTACTCCCCGCTGATGGTCTGGTAGATTGGTGTGGTGGGCACGTTAACAAATATTTCATCG
This sequence comes from Poromitra crassiceps, assembly GCF_964638095.1. Taxonomy (NCBI): domain Eukaryota; kingdom Metazoa; phylum Chordata; class Actinopteri; order Beryciformes; family Melamphaidae; genus Poromitra; species Poromitra crassiceps. The sequence goes on from NC_139636.1 coordinate 32,032,898, forward strand.
ATTGACTCGATGTGTGGTTCTTCCATTATAGAAAAACATATGGACAGACCCTCTTATAGAGTGATGTCATTGTGATGTCATCAGTGATGTCATCGATGATGATGTCCTCACTGAGTGATGTTACCAGTTATGTGATCAGTGATGTCATGTTTTTGTGCTTCATTGCATTTATTGTTTTTTTTATTGACCTGTACAGCACTTTGGTCAACTGCGGTTGTTTTTAAATGTGCTTTCTAAATAAACTTTTAGTTCAGTTGAGTTGAGTTGAGTTGAGTCAGTGATGTCACTGGAGCAATTGTGATGTCATCAGTGATGATGCCATCTGTGATGATGTCATCAGTGATGATGTCATCAGTGATGTCACTGGAGCAATTGTGATGTCATCGGTGATGACGTCAGTGATGATGTCATCTGTGATGATGTCATCAGTGATGTCACTCAAGCAATTGTGATGTCATCGGTGATGACGTCAGTGATGTCACTCGAGAATTGTGATGTCATCGGTGATGACGTCAGTGATGATGTCATCAGTGATGTCACTTGAGCAATTGTGATGTCATCGTGATTATCTCAAATATCCAAAATATCGCTGTAGTGCCCCCTATGGGCGCATTTTTGTCTGGCAGCTGCTGGCTGCCAGCCTACATCTCGCTCTGTCTGAAGCAAGATGACTGACAACCAAGCCCCCAGGAATAGCACTGGGCTGTGAAGCCATTTGAACATGGTGGCGAAGCTCTGTATTGCAAGTCACCTGACGCCATGCAGCCCAGAAAGGAAAATTCCCATCCACTTGCATGGGGACCCCGGCAGCTGTTAAACCCAGGGGATTTTTTTCCGGGTGTCACTCAAAGTATAAAACGACTCTTAATTATCAAATAATTTTATACGGGCATGGTCTCGGGCTGTCTCATGTCATGAACGCGCATCTTCGGTGGGAGCGGGTGGGAGACGTCATGGAATACGTCATGGTACACGTCATGGCACACATGGGCACTTCGTCTTGGGCCGCATGGTCAGGAAGTAAAACCAGGAAGAAAACCGCCCATGATGGCTTCATGCGCCAGTGAGCAGCCTTCGTCCGAATGCATGGGTGGGCGTGGCTTGTCCCCTATCCAGTTCTTTTAATACATCCATGCTGACAACCCTCAAAGGTCAGAAGGAATCTGACTAAATGCTCAAGTGACATCACTGATGACGTCCTCACTGATGACATCACAATTGCTCCAGTGACATCACTCGGAAGGCTGACTGACTCAAAAACTGCGACAGTTCACACAACTTTAACACGACATGCATGTATTATACATCAAACTCTTGAGCTAATTCTGCTCTCACTCAGAATGTCAAAATATAACCGATGTGATGTATACTTTTTGAGATATTAACGTTTGTTTGGCACAACTCTACTACCGTAGTTAACTGCCGCGCGGTTCCGCATTTCTGGGTGGCAAGTGACGTCACGCTGATTCGACCAATATGCTAATGAGGTCATAGACATAATCAGTGTCTAGTTAAGTTATCCTTTATTTATCCCCTTGGGGAAATTCATCCTCTGCATTTGACCCATCCTCTACTAGGAACCTTCCTAGAACTAGGAGCAGTGGGCAGCCACTGTGCAGCGCCCGGGGACCAACTCCAGTTCTTTTGCCAGTACCTTGGCCAGGGGCACTAACAGGAGTATTAACACTAACATACATGTCTTTCTTTGATGGTGGGAGGAAACCGGAGCACCCGGAGAAAACCCACACGGACACGGGGAGAACATGCAAACTCCACACAGAAAGGACCTGGGACGGACCGGGGTTCGAACCCGGGACCTTCTTGCTGTGAGGCAACAGTGTTAACCACTGAGCCACCGTGCCGTCCGTGCTAATTAGCATATTGGTATATGACATCCTTAGCATAGGTTCAATTCAAAAAAGCAATTTATTTTCTCCAGGTTAGATTACTGCAACTCACTCTACTCATGTCTCAATCAATCTGCACTAAACCGCTTACAACTTATTCAGAATGCAGCAGCCAGACTATTAACCAGAACCAGCCGTAGATCCCACATTACCCCCATTCTTGCTTCTCTCCACTGGCTCCCTGTCAAATTTAGAATACAGTTTAAAATCCTTCTGTTTGCCTACAAGGCCCAACATGACCTCGCCCCTAGTTATCTCTCAGAACTCATTGTCCCTCACTCCTCCTCACGTCCACTCTGCTCTTCAAACTCTGCTCTTTTATCCATCCCCTCCTCCAACTATAGGACAAAAGGTGACCGTGCTTTTACCGTTTTAGCCCCTATACCCTTTGCAACCAACTCCCCCTTTCTGTTAGGTCTGCTGTTTCTTTGAGCTGTTTTAAACGTTCCCTAAAAAACCCACCTCTAACAGGTTTGCCTTCTTATAGATTTTTCTCTCCTGTTTTATCCATTTCTTTCTGGCTTGTTTCTTTGTCGCTTTTATCTCTGTATTGTATTATGTTGTTTTTATAATGTTACTTGGTTTATATGTGAAGCACTTTGTAACCTTGTGTTTTAAAAGGTGCTATATAAATAAAGCCTTACTTACTTACATAGTTTTTTTTTTTTTTTTTTTTTTTTTGGACAACAATAGTGATACAATGACAAAGAATAACAAACAAACAAATATACAACGCCAGGGATTACAGAAAAAACATTGCAATTACAAAAAGAACAAAAAAGTGCAGTATACATATAAATTACAGTTAAAGCAAAATGCCAAAATTGGAGCATAAATTCAAGGTTTTCACAGCTTTACTATTGCATGAGGTAGCTAATGTTCTGATGTAGGACTATGCTTCTTTCAAACGTGAAAAAAGAGGGTTTCATTTTCAACACCTTACATTTATGGATATAAAACTTTGCCAGTAATATGATGAGATTACAAAGAAATAATTAATTTTCACTTACATAGTTTTTACTGCATAATCATTAACCTCGCGTCACCAGGCTCTGCATAATCATTAACGCCCCCCAAAGGAGGCCGCTGATTGGTCAGTCCGGTGGAGACCCTCCCCACTTTCCGTCATTCCTCCTGTCCGCGCGTGCCTGCATCCTGCCTAGTGAACTTTTCCAGCCCCACAGGCCTTATCTTATCATTTATCGATGGTTTTTAGACAAGCAATCGGGATGAATTGACGTTACAGATACCGGGGAAGCGGTCGTTGACTTCTGCCGTCATAGTTTGAACGTCTGTAGCCTGAAAGCCTGCCCTCTTTTCCTCCACTCAGACTGTATGAGGGCAGAGCGACATGAGAGACCGAGGACAAGTCAAGCCAGCTGTGTTTTGAGGCTCGACACTGGCAGCAAGAGTAAAGACAACACGACAAAGAAAGACGAGAACGGAGCTTCCTGGACGTGATCGTAACGCTACTAGCTTGATCAGTATGGTGACTTTGTCATCGATAGTTAGACCTCTGGTTTCCCAGCTTCATCGACAGCTCGCCAGACAAGCCAAGAGTCACCTGCTCATCCCCGTCAGAAGATGCAACCTCACGGCCTGTTCCAGCAAATATGTGCTGTCGCCGGGTAAGTTAGTAACGTTACTGTTGAAGCCATGAATGGTCTTTATAGCAAGTCATGCAGACAGGGATCATTTTTATATTCTATACACTGCTGCGCCCGTCTCACTGCTTCAAAGCGACTCACTTCATCACGATATTGGACAGTGTCTGTTTCGGTTTATGTCAGTGGTTTGGTTTTGGGGCAGTCTAGCATGTGCCTCGAAAACCCTTTCATTATTGTCAGTCACACACAATCAAAAATGGCACTTTGTTTTCATCTCAAAACGTGCCGGAACTGGAAGAGCCTCGGTCGGAAACCCTGGACTGGACTCAGCTCGTCAAGGATCTGGGTCCAACCAAACGTGACTTTATGGGCCCAGCTGTTGACACAGACTCATAGGACAGTCCAGGGTTTCATTGCAGCTGTATAGCCTAGTGTTTATTATTCCGGACCACTGCCCTAGTAGGGCCTTTGGCCTACATAGGGGCTTATTAACCTCGCGTATGTATGCGTTACAGGGAGACAGAAATAGACCCGCCCCATCTTCCGATGGTCCGCAGTGTTTTCGTTCCCCCATAGAAATGCAGCAGTAGGCAGCCTAACCTCGCCAGTCACTACGAGTAAGAAGCCTGGACATAACCAAACAAAGTATATTCAAAGAAGTACTTGAAGAAACTTGTCGGATCCATAACATAACGTCTGAACGGAACGCAAAGAATTGAGCGGAATATTTCCCTGGAACACAGCACTTTGGTTCCGGGTCTTCCGCCGATAGCCGGAAGACTAATTAAATAATAAACAATAACAATTAAATAATAGTAATAAACAATTAAAGTTTTTTTGTATTCCCCGGCAAAACAAGGAAGCCGTTGAGAATTGGCAAGAAGGAAAAAATGTGGATCTAGCTGTCAAGGAAGAAAGTTGGAGTATATATATTCCGTATATATGATCTTTGTGTGCAACACGTGTCGTGATCAGCATGTTGCATGCTGCGGAAAGAGCATTTCCTTTTGAATGGCAGACTTTAAAACCATGTCATTTATTTCCTTATACTCGTTCGCCCACACTACACAAGCTGGTCTGATGAGTCACAACTTCCCCTCTACACACACACACACACACACACACACACACACACACACACACACACACACACACACGGGCCTCGTCTTCAATGATGTTATTCATCCTCTGCCAGCCTGAAACACAGTCACCGTGAGAGTACCGTTGCTGGTGGAGGAACAGTTCAGTCCACAGCTTTCATGTTCAACCGAGACAATAAATAGAGTTCATATTTAACTTTAACAAGCTTGTTGTACAGGAGCCCATCTAACTAAGGCTCCATGAAAGGCTTTTTGGTTTTGCTGTGAAGTTGACTGCTGGCTTTCAATGAAGTTTTTTCGTCGGCCTCATTGCTTGTTCCCCCGTCAGTCTAGCCTAGGTAAACCCAGCCCCCACGTGACCTGCTCTCTCAGTTCCCAGGTCTGGGAGCAGGTCACGTGGGGGATGGGTTTACCCAGGCTACCGTCAGTCCGTGTGCCTGCTTGTTGATCTGTCCCTATGGCAGCAGCACTACACTGTATGTACTTATTTTGCTTTCCCCACACTTCAGCACAGGTCAAAACACCTGTACACCTGCTGTAGCTCCATCATTGTAACAGGAAAATGTGTCGCCGTCGACAATGGGCCAGTTAATGTGTAGGAACATAGTTATTGTGTGTGTGAGCCGGGCAGCTAAGCAGCTAACTCCCTGTGGAGGAGTCTGGTGAAATCTGAGCAAGATGATGGTCCCAGTCAGACCTGTTCAGCCGAGCTCTCAGCAGTCCTCCTGTCCTGGATGAATAGCGAGCAACAACATTAGAGTCGCTTTTTTGCTTTTGTGCAGCTGACACCGATTCACAGCAGGGTTGAGTTAAAGATTTTGCAGAAGATCGCAGACTAGAATCCACGCGACACAAGAGAACGCTTGTGTTGTGTGTGAACAGAGAGGAAAACAGCTGGAAGTTTGTTCTTTGGGTGGATTTCAAGAGGAAAGGGCAAATGAGGAGAAAGAGATGAGGTAGGGCAAACGAGGAGAACGAGACGAGGCAGGGGAAGAGAGCAGAGGTTTTGGGTAATTACTGCTTTTGTTGTTTGACCGGGCACAGGTCCTGCTCTGATTCTCCCGCTGTGGACTTGAGCTGGGGGCGTGCCAGGACATTCCGTGTGTGACTTTTTGTGCAGTCAGCCCACGTCTCTCTAGTATTTTGTAATTTCCCGTTTGGAAAAAAAAGGAGGGCTAGAAGGAAGTATATATATTCTGCTCACTGCTCTGCTGCTTTCATTTCTTTGAAACGGGCTCAAGGAAGCAGAAGGAGGCTGCCATCATTTCTGAGAGATCACGAGCACAGACACTGTAGCACAGACACTGTAGCACAGACACTGTAGCACAGACACTGTGTAGCACAGACACTGTGTAGCACAGACACTGTGTAGCACAGACACTGTGCAGCACAGACACTGTGTAGTGTTTGAATTTGATCGTTTTTTTTACAGGCAGCATTATTTTTTTGCTCTTTCCCCCCCCAAAAATGGACTGCCTAAATATGCAATATGGAGGAGAGTGCGACATAAAATGTAGGTGTCAGCATGTTTTTTCTCTTCTAACGTTTCTGTGGACAGCTCTCTCTTGTTACTGGGCTATTGAAATATTAAATTATTGTCTTCTCTTCTTCTTCTTCTCCTCTTCTTTTCTCTTCTCTCCAGTGCATCCCATGTGGCAGGGCCCCCTGGAGGTGCCGGGAGGCGACCGTCAGTCTCCCGTTGACATTGTGGTGCGAAAGAGCGTCTTTGACCCGCAGCTGAAGCCTCTGACGCTCGACTACGACCCGCAGACGTGCCAACAAATCTGGAACAACGGTTACTCCTTCCTGGTTGAGTACGACGACACTACAGACAAATCCAGTGAGTAATGAATGCATTGTGCCTTCATGCAAGCAGGAAGCTTTATATGAGCAGGGTTACAAGGGGTTAACTTGCCACCCCCCTCAATCCTACCATTAATGTCCCCTTTGGAAACTCTCATTCATTCATGTGTTTTTTATTGCCATTTCACATGAAGTAATGGTGGTACACTATAGACAGAGGGCCGCTTGTTGAGAGGCAAGTAGGGCCGCCACAAACAATTATTTTGATAGTCGACTAGTCACCGATTTATTTTAACGATTAGTCGACTAATCGGATCATATCGCACAATTACTCAATCGCTCTGATTTAGCTATCATCAGCTTCTAAATTTAGCTTCAAGTTGTTTTAAGCATGTGCCAAATAAAAATAAAGACAATTAATGGTGATAATTCACTCAAAAATCATCTTTTAATTAACTTTAAAGTTTAGAGCATGTAGCAGCATATTTATTTCTGGCATCAATGTACTTGCATGTAATAAATGTAATATAGTGCAAATTGCAAAACTGCAAAATAGTACACATTGAAATTGAAAACATATAGTGCAATGAAATATGTACTATCCATTGAATGAATAATGCAAAATAAAATTAGGGCACTACTACGTGGAATGGAAATGGAACCAAAAACTATTCACTATGTATGCAACCAAAATATCAACACAAATAAATAGTTTCAGTCTTCTCAGGCATCAAACGCATTTTTAAATGTAGTAAGTAGAGAGTGCAAACTGCGAAGTAAAATGAGGTTTCCAGTATTCCCGTCAGCAACACATGATCTTAACGTCGCTATGATGACAACGTTACAGCAAGGCTTTTAACGTTAATATCGTTAGCCAATAGCTAATGTTAGCAGCTAAAACTTAACGTTATGGTTAGCAGTGAGCTTACAAGCTAATTAGCTTACTGAGACGAGCCTTCATCTCCATCTTCGTCTGCATTCGCCACAACGTGCTTCCTTTTGAGATGCTCGTGCATCATACTCGTGCTGCCATGATATGCGAGTTCAGCTTATTTAGCATTTCACATTATTGTGGGTGAAACGCTCCCACACTTTGGACGTATGAGGACGGCTAGAAATGTTTTTTTTTTTTTTTATAACCTTTATTTATACAGGGAGAGTCTCACTGAGAGCAATGCTCTCTTTTTCAGGAGTGCCCTGTCCACATTTTCACACACATTCATACCTGGAAGCTGACCAGTACAACCACAGTCTGATCTGTTGGCCACTGCTCAGCTCCACTGGAGCAGTTGGGGTTAGGGGCCTTGCTCAGGGGCACCTCGGTGGTGGTAATGAGGGAGGGGCAAGCGCTGCCTTTTCACTTTCCCCACCCAGATTTATCCTGCCGGTCCCGGGGATTGAACCGACGACCTTCAGGTCACAAGCTCGCTTCTCTAACCATTGGGCCACCACTGCCCCAGCCAGTGAGGCCATCGCAGGCAGCAGCTTCGGGGAAACAAAACAAACGTTTTTTTCTTTTTTTCAGCTAAAAAAAACAAACATGCGATGACGTCGATTACCAAATACGTCGGCGACGATTTTGGCCATCGACGTCATCGCGACTAGTCGACTAATCGTGGGCAGCCCTAGAGGTAAGACAATTGTGGTTTCCCCTTAAATCTTGAGGGATTTCTTAACCAGGAGAAATCTTAACTAAGGGGATTCTGCCCAAGGGAATGACTCCTTTCAACCTCCTCTAAATAACCTTTGGTATTTAGGCAAATCCAGTAATCAATGCTACTCTGCAACTCATTGATGAAAACCACAGTGGCCACGTGGAACGCGTGACTGTCATGTGACTCGTGTGCCTCGTGACCTCAAAAGCTATGGGCTGTTTTTAAGTGTGAGTCCTTTTATACAATACAGGTATAATTATGGAATTGGACTAAAGAGCTGTGTGACCTAACCTTCCTAACCCATTATAACTCCAATTATAGGTCTCTTACTAAAGTGGGAAACATTGCAAACAAATGTTTAAAGTAAGTTGAATCCAAAATAAAATCAATCAATCATCACTGATCACACCATGGAGTGCTCGAGTGATGTCACTCAGCGCATAATTGCTTAACTTCACGTCGTAGACATTGTGACATCAGCAGTGACATCACAATTGCTCGAGTGACCAGCACTGATGACATCATCCAATGTGGGACAAAAAGTTGTACAAAAATGGCAGAGAACCAGAAATGTTCCCATAGCCCCTCTTTATCTGTTGGTGGTATACTGGGCATTGATAGATGAAATGGTGTATAGCAGGGGTGGGCAACTATTTTTCATGGGGGGCCACATGAGAAACCCAGATTGTTGCCGGGGGCCCAACAAATATTGTCATGCCGTAACCCATGGATGGGCAACTTTGATGATAGAGAGGGCCACAGAAAAATGTCCTCGCTACCAGATTTTGCTGAGGGCTGAACGGCGCCAGCGTGAAAAATTTGGGGCAATTGAAGCCAGAGTTAGAGGAATAACTCATTTTAAATTAACAGTTGTGATGTCATTATTCAGTCTCTTAACCACCAATATTTGATCCTTTTCTCACTCACTCCTATGTCACCACCTGCTCTCCCTGCAGGGCTTGAAATTAACTTTTTTCACCACCTGCCAATATGGCTGCTAGATTTTAAAGTTACCAGCCAATTAGAATTTCCACTAGCCGAAATGTTTTTCTTGAAATAAACCAGAATATGAGTGGATTAATTTAAGCATAAGTATCAGTAAGTGGCCCGGGATTCTCAAAGCCTGTGTTGAGGGTCACACAAGAACAAAAATGCACTCTTGAAGCTAAATAAATCCAAAACCAACAAGTTAATTATTTAAATTTTTACTTCAATGTAGAACAGTCATTTCTTACACATGAGATTACTTTTAGCCTTTTAGTCATAAATGTTATTGAAAGATATTCCATATTCCAGACTGAAATGCTATAACAGAAGAGTATTGGCCAGAATGACATGAACAGTTGGACACTTATTCAGCGGGTATCTGGCATGTTGCGTTCAGGTGCACTGTAATTTTTTTTTATTTTTTTTTGCAATTCCATCGCGGGCCACACAGGGGGCGCCCGCGGGCCGCATACGGCCCGCGGCCGTATGTTGCCCGTGTGTGGTGTATAGGGTCTATAAAGCCAGTGGTTTATCTTTGTACTGTGGTCTCAATGTTTTATTATATTATATATATATGTTTTATGATATTACCGTATTTATAGGGTCTATAAAGCCAGTGGTTGTACTGTGGTCTCTCAATGTTTTGCAGAGCTTTCTAGGTTGTTGTTGTTACTGTCTGAACAGCCTGTTTCTTAGCAGATGTCATGTGGGTCAACATTTCCTCCCTTGGTAGATAATTGCAACAGACCAACGATTAAACGGTAACAGATGCGATGCAAATGTAACATTTGTGTGATGGTCTGTAAAGGAGGCCTTGCACGGACACTTTGCTTGCAGGTGTTCATGGTGAATGTGTCACTGGGGGCACCTTCCATCACAGATAAGAAATTGCACCCTACAGTATGTTAAATATTATTTTAACCTCCTTAACCTCTACTCTTGTGGTAGGATTGTGAAATTTGTGACAGTTCCCATTGTATGGTTTACTGATACACACGTTTCTGTTCCTCTTCACTTCCTGGTGCAGCACTAAAAGGAGGCCCCCTGGAAGACAAATTCAGGTTGTGCCAGTTCCACTTCCACTGGGGCGAGAGCAACGCCTGGGGCTCGGAGCACACTGTGGACAGGAGGCTGTTCCCTGCAGAGGTGGGATATAAAGGCATACTGGAACGCTATAGTACACATTTCACTCAGACACATCAGATACGGTGAAGTAGATAAGATAGGTAGGCTTACATTAAGTGCAGGGTTCCCAATCCCACGGGTCCTTGAAATCCTTCAAACTTTTTGAAAATAGATGCTACATGGGTCATTGAAAGTGCTTGAATTGATACATTTTGTGCAAGAATAGCAATTTAAGTTTTTTTGATTTGATTTTTATTATTTACTTTTTTTAATCTTAACGTGACTAAATAGGCTACATTACGCTGTATGCATATGTCTCCCACCGTCTGTGCGTCCTTGTTTCACACGCCACCTGGCTTGAGAAAGTGCGATGGTCACGTGCGCGCATGAGTGATTGAAGTGGGATGATGCAGGTTAAACAGATGAGTGATTGAAGTGGGATGATGCAGGTTAAACAGATGAGTGATTGAAGTGGGATGATGCAGGTTAAACAGATGAGTGATTGAAGTGGGATGATGCAGGTTAAACAGATGAGTGATTGAAGTGGGATGATGCAGGTTAAACAGATGAGTGACTGAAGTGGGATGATGCAGGTTAAACAGATGAGTGACTGAAGTGGGATGATGCAGGTTAAACAGATGAGTGACTGAAGTGGGATGATGCAGGTTAAACAGATGAGTGACTGAAGTGGGATGATGCAGGTTAAACAGGATGATGCAGGTTAAACATGAGTGATTGAAGTGGGATGATGCAGGTTAAACAGATGAGTGACTGAAGTGGGATGATGCAGGTTAAACAGATGAGTGACTGAAGTGGGATGATGCAGGTTAAAGGAGGACTTACCCCCTAGATATGTATTAGAACAGTGATTTGAAAATACCTATGGAAAAAACCAAGAAATGACATATGCTCTTGTCTATACTGGACTCTTTGGCTGTGTTGAAGTCCAGATTTTTTTTCGGAAATCGACGCCATTACAGTTTGCCTATTGCCTCAAAAATAATTTATTTGAGAGGGGCCATATCTGTATAAATATCAACAATTAGCCAACGCTGGTGGCCTGTATGGAAAGAGCTTTGCTCAAAATGGTTGAAAGTTATATCAATTTGGTAATTCAGTGGCGAACTAGAAATTTAATTATTTTTCTGCATGTAACTCTATGGCAGTGTGTTGAACTACGTTACGAGAGCAAAGTGGCATGGGCTCGTTACAGCAGCACACCGCACAATACGACAAACCCCCCGTTCTGGGGTAACACAATGCGGGATTTCTCTACGTCATTCCCTCGTCCAAGTTGCCATATAGTCCCTTTTTCATTTTAGTTTGGGGGCTTTTTGTGATTGTTGTTAAAAGTTGTGCAAAAGTTTTTTCCTCTCAGCGCAGTGCAGGCTGCCTGCGCCTCCTCCCTCCTGCCAGACCCCGGCTGGCGAAACAGCCTGTTGCATGCATGGGGCGCTTGTAACCTCACGGAGCAACAAACAAACAGACAGAAATAGCTGGTGTGCGATTTAGAGAATACAGTCTGAGATTGGGTACAGGATTGAGGGAATCCCGCATCTGTTTGCGAAGGTGCGACTGGACAGGACGCTTTTCACAGACGGGCACAGTAGTCGGAGCGAGGCGAGTGTCTCTCAGGGCTACTCAGGGCAGAGCTGCAGATCTCTCCTTCTCCTCCGCGCATTCAGTCTGTCCAAAATCATTACCGATATAATCTCAGTAGGAGGGATGCAGGGAAATGATAGTAGCCGATGTGTTTAGAGAAGCTTTGTCACGTTGTCACGTCGTAGTATAGCGTTATATTTTACATGTGCGCTAAACTGCGACCATATTTGTTTGCGGAAATATCAGACTGCTCTCTCTACTCTCAGAGCACAGAGAGCTCTGCTCTGCTGCGCGCGCCCGCGGAGCTTGGAGCTAGTGCATGAGGTTTACAGTACGACTCTCCCGCCTGGCTGGGCTGGAGACAGCTGCTTCCAACTCGGACTGATAATATATACATCATCATTCGAGCTTATTCAGGTAAGATATTAATAAAGTAGTGACACATTCAGCGGGAAACTAACTATAATTAAGACATGTGCCAACTTTGACAACGTTTGGTTCAGTATTTTAAGAGCAAACTTCAATAAGAATAGGCTTGGAGTTCTGAGGAGCCGAAAGGGTACAGAGGGGGTAAGGGAGTAATTATCTTGAAATCCCATAGTCTTTGGGGACAACCTGACTACAGGTTGTACCAAATCTCCCATTCATTTGAGAAAAAAAAAAAAAGCAGTGTTGGACCCTAAGAGGGCGCTTATGCCAGATATGCTGCTGAAAAATGATACAAATGGTAAAATGGCAACAGTTTGGTGTCAAATGTGGAAATTCTGACCAGAATTCTTCACACATCACCCCCAAAGTCATATATATTGGTTAAAAGCTGAAAAAAAGTGTTTTGGAGGTAAGTCCTCCTTTAAACAGATGAGTGATTGAAGTGGGATGATGCAGGTTAAACAGATGAGTGACTGAAGTGGGATGATGCAGGTTAAACAGGATGATGCAGGTTAAACATGAGTGATTGAAGTGGGATGATGCAGGTTAAACAGGATGATGCAGGTTAAACATGAGTGATTGAAGTGGGATGATGCAGGTTAAACAGGATGATGCAGGTTAAACACATGAGTGATTGAAGTGGGATGATGCAGGTTAAACACATGAGTGATTGAAGTGGGATGATGCAGGTTAAACACATGAGTGATTGAAGAGGGATGATGCAGGTTAAACAGGATGATGCAGGTTAAACATGAGTGATTGAAGTGGGATGATGCAGGTTAAACAGGCAAGTGAAAAAGCTAACGTTAGAAAGCTAACGTTAAGCGAACCTTCAGCTATCCCTGGAAAATGCAATAAATCTGTGTTGTAACAGTCAGGGGTGCAAAGTTGTCACCTTTCGGGGAAATTCGCCGCTTTGAAAATGTTTTGTTTTGGTATTTCCCCCTATCTTTCTGTGTGTGCATGATGTGGGGGGATAGATTGACAGCGTGCTGCGGCACACACACTCAGTCACAGCGCATACTGATGATCAGCGTCAGCGCCCGGGTGCTGACTTCTGAGTTGTCACAGATTTATGCTGATGACTCGCATGACGTAATGTTGGCATGCTACGTTAGCGTTAGCATCCCGCTAACTAGACTATCAAGCAGATTCTATAAACATTACCCAACATGGAATTCAAGATCGCTAAAATGATCGCTAAAATGTGTTGTTGACAATCTGGCTATGCTGTCTGTTAGCCAATGTTAAACCATCTAAGAGCAGGTTTGAGTTTGGCTATATGCAGGGCTGCCGCTCCCTACATGCGCACAACGCACTGAGCGTAGGGCACCAAGTGTCGCCCTAGGGCATCATCCAGAGCAGGAATACCACGGTCAAACAGTGTGGTGGATGCCCCGCAGTTTGGTAATGCCCCTTCTAAAATTAACTCTCCACACGGCCAGTTTGGCATTTTTTAACTGGCCACGGTGCCTCCTTAAAATAAAGTTGTGGGATCTCCTCGTTAATTCCATGCGACGCAGTAAACAAACTCACGTTTCCCTCAGTCACCAGTCATGCTGGACATCAGTACAAGTGCGAGATTCCTCTCATTCCCGCAAATATGTAACGTAGCCTACGTAAATACAGTGTTGTGTAGTGGAAGCCATCATCTTGCTCTATAATGATCAGAACGGGTGTTGTTCAAACTGAACATTTATTTCTTCAACATGCTGCAGCAAAAAGGGAGATAAACAGCTGACTTTTCAGTCCATCTTGCAAGACACTATTTTCATAGCTAAGCTACTGTACTTCCCTGCATACGGCAGATAACTTCCTTCTTGGAGTTTCAAAATAAAGTGCCTCTGCTTCTAACATGAAATAATTCAGGCATCTCAAGTAAAACATAACAAAATTACTATTACCAGTTTTCTCAATACACACACACACACACACAATTGCATTTGTGAATTTTCCTTGGTAGGCGGTAGGGATGTTAATGGATAGGGATGTTGAATTAAACTAAATTTAATTAAGATTAATCCAATCGTATCAAATACGTGCTATATCGTTCTGTACTATTTCTTTGGCCCTGAAAAATTCTTTATGTGCTCCTAACCTTTTCAACTTAGGAGTATATGTTGAAGTGATAATCACACCACAGACACCCAGTTCATAAATGCTGCAATACTTAAAATGCAAAGCCCATCAATGGGCCATAGGCTCAATCACCATGGCGTTAACTCAGTTGGTGATAGATAGTGACTTGACAGACATTTATTTACATAAAAATTAATAAAGTTTCACTTTAAGAAATTTCCAAAATGTAGGCTATAGAAAATGACAAAAAGGTGCAACCAAAAGTCTGGATGGAGGCCTGTATGCATAAAGAGTTCACTGCCTACCCTTATCCGATCCATTGACATAGATTTTTTGGATCAACGTTTTTTGGTGGACCAACATTTTGGGTGGGCTGGAAAGCCATTAGAAGAACAAGAAGTCCAAGCATTAGTACTAACTATTACTAGCAGTAGTATTAGTAGTAGTGCTGTAGCAGTGGTATTACCAATAGTAGTAGGAATAGTAGTAGTGGTGGTGGTACCAGTAGTAGCAGCAGCAGTAGTAATAGTAATAGTTGTAGCAGCAGCAGTAGAACTGATGACATCACTCACTGATGACATCACAATTGCTTGAGTGACACCACTGATGACATCATTGAGTGCTTAAGTGACATTACTGGTGACATCACCAATCACCACCAGCAGTAGTAGTAGTAGCAGTACTAATATTAGTTAGTAGTAGTAGTGGTGATGGTAGTAGTAACACATACTGTATTGGCCACTTATGGGCCAAAATTATCTTATTATTAATAACATATACCATTTGGTGGATGCTTTCGTCCTAAGTACCATGAGCTTATACATATTTAGTTCCGGTGGAGCACTAAACCCAGCAATGCCATGCTCTATCTATAGAACTACATATTTGCACCAGTGTAGTAAACAACATAATTAATAACGTTCAAAAGGGCATTATGTTTAATGCAGGCAAATTACAGGACTATCTTTCAGATAGGAGTTTCTCTGTGGCTGTGGGTCCTCATATGTCTGAGTCCGCGCCATTATCCTGTGGGGTGCCCCAGGGTTCGATTATGGGTCCATTTCTCTTCGCTTTATACATGCTCCCTCTAGGACTCATTATCAGCAAATTTAAGGGTATTTCATACCGTTTCTATGCGGGCGATATTCAGCTGTACTTTTCTTTTAAACCTGACAGGACTGGAGATTTTAATGTATTGCATGATTGTTTGTCTGCGATTAAGGATTGGATGGCCAGTAACTTTCTTCAGCTAAATGCTGACAAAAGTGAAGTTGTGATTGTTGCTGCTGATAATATTGCTGCTAAGGTGGCTGGCTGTATTGGGTCCCTTAACTCTAATGTGCTCCACCCTGAGAAATGTTGGTGTGATCTTCGATCAGGCTATGCACCTTGACAAACACACCAAGTCCTTGTCCCGTACGTGTTTTTTCCATCTTAGAAATATTGCAAAGCTCAGGTGAGTTGTATCCCACCATGAGTTGGAAATGATTATACATGCCTTTGTTTCATCACATCTGGACTATTGCAATTATCTTTTTACTTGTCTCAGCTAAACATCTCTGGACCGCCTCCAACTGCTCCAGAATGCTGCTGCCAGTTTGTTGAGCAGGTCAAGTAGGTCATGTCATACTACTCCTGTCTTGGCCTCCTTGCACTGGCTTCTTGTTAACTTAAGGATCCAGTTCAAGGTTCTGGTGATTACATAATGCATGGTCAGGCACTTGCATATCTGTGTGACCTGCTCCACTCGCATGTCCCCAGTCGGTCACTGAGGTCTGCTGACCAAGGCCTATTGGTTGTTCCCCTCCACCGGGCTCAAAACCAAAGCCTTTGAGTCTGTAACTCCTAGGTTGTGGAATGCTCTTCCTCAGGACTGGAGAGCTGCGGCCTCTGTAGACATTTTTAAAAAGCAGCTAAAAAAGCGTATCTTTAGACGGGCGTTTGCTTAGACTTGTTGTGTTGAATTTCTGTAACCCTGACTGTAGTCCTGCCTTCTGTATTTTCCTCTCTGTGAGAAGTGCTATACAAATAAAATGTACTTACTTACTGTACAAACACCCCATACCTGTAACACCAGTGTCATCATACACGTTCTTGTACACACCCTCTGTTCCTTTAAGAAAAGACACACCTGTCTGACACACCTGTCTGACACACCTGTCACTGGATCACTGTAGCATGTCCAGTAGGAGGCAGTGTAGTGTCACGTGTCCAGCAGGCATGTGGGTTCTTGTGTGTGCCAAGCATGTCACTGAAGGTCAAAACACACGTTATGTCATTATCAGAGGGTAAGGCCCAATTCAGACACAATCCGTCCAGACGTATAGTAGTCCGGCTGTAGTCCGGCTGTAGTCCGTCGGGGTGGGCGGATCTCACTCACCCTCCCCCCCCCCCATCCCCCTCCTTTCTGCCTTCTCCCAGAGTCCCCTTCAAAACAAGCATGTGTGGAAGTGAACCAGGAAAAGACGAGTGCTGAGGCAGGCAGCTTTCATTGACAAACTAACTGGAGGATTTTTATTGTAAAGAGAACAGATATACTAGCCTGATATTCAGCCTGAATTGTCAACTCGTTAACTCATTTCCTCTTCTGGAGCCAGGCTACAGATATACAGGATATAGCTGCGATTTTTAGAGAGAGAAGAGTGTGTGTGTGTGTGTGTGTGTGTGTGTGTGTGTGTGTGTGTGTGTGTGTGTGTGTGTGTGTGTGTGTGTGTGTGTGTGTGTGTGTGTGTGTGTGTGTGTGTGTGTGTGTGTGTGTGTGTGTGTGTGTGTGTGTGTGTGTGTGTGTGTGTGTGTGTGTGTGCGTGCACCTGATCCTGTGTGAACTTAATACAAAACCTATTACAGAGATGCACAAAACCGGAATGACTTTGCTGGTGTCTGCAACTGCTCCCACCAATCAAATGTTTCCTTAGTGAACTTTACTGCTCAAGGGTTAAAAGAAGAAGTATGGAGGAAGTAATGAATGAATGGAAATCATTCACAATGTGCCCTATTGCACCATTTAAACAGTGTGAATGCTGGCTTTGTGTAACAGATCATTTTTCTTTTTCACGTGTCACCCTTGAAATGCCTGGAAAAATACTGATAGTTGATGTTATTAATATAATATGGTGCTCTATGCATTAGGATTGACCCCTCTATCCATAGCATATTTGTATCAGGCATGCATCTATGGCTAATATAGCCATAAACATATAATTGAATTATTTTGGATTTTTTTTATCATAGTTTCATAGAAGCCCTTAAAGTCGAGCTGACTTTTCTTTTCTTTTAGTTCAAATACCTGGGTATGCAGTGCACCTATTTAATAATGTATGCCCAAAAAAAAATCGCAAAAATCTAATTTCTTTAGTTTTTCACACTTTTTCACATCAAAAGTTCATCTTTCAAGATTTCATTCATAACAGTAATCTACAGTTTGCTGACGTCACCTAGTACTATCAAATTTCTACCCCATTTCAACCAATCATATCACGACATGCAGCTGTCAATCAAATCTTCATTTCAGGATAATTTTCTCTTCCAAATGAAGGAGAAAATAGCACCTAGTGCCTGTCATCTGGCAATGTGTTGTGCACACCGGATAGTTAGTTAAGTTAGGTTAAGTTAGTTAGGTTAAGTACATACATAAGTGCCTGGGTAGCGAGCAGACGGCGGTATTTGTCAATTTCCCTGGAGCTCAGTCAAACTTGATTTCACGTTAGTTTTTATTGGGAATTACAATGAAAACTAACGTGAAATTATTAGAAAATGGTCGGGGGCCACTCCCTGTCGCGGGCCGCATCTGGCCCCCGGGCCGCAAGTTGAGTATCACTGCCATAAACCTAACTACTAACTTGGCCAATTGTATGTTGATATACACAATAAAGAAAACAGTAATGCCTAAGAATGCAAAGAAATGTAACTGGCTCGTTAAAACTCGCATTCCAGGAATATTGTATTTACCGCAATAATGGCTCGTGCCTGAGAGCCTGGATGTCAGGGGTCACACCTCTGAGAATCCAGGCTGACGGGCTGCACCTTCCGCTTCAGCAGCTGGCTGCCTGCGGCTCTCTGAGCTCCACTCAGCCACTAAACCTCGCGTCACCAGGCTCTTCCCAAGGAGAGCGCCACAACACGCTGAATCCCACTTGATTTGGGGGTGGAACACGCCAGGATTGGCCAAAGCCCAATCCAGTCCCCAAGAATTGTCAAATCAAATCATCGACATGCTACTATGACCCGCCTCTCAACCTGTCATCTCAGACAAGTTATGTTTTCAGTCTGAAACGGACTCCGACCCACGCGCCACTTGGGCTCCGAACGGATTCAGTTCGACTTTTAAGTTTTTCTTAACCCCAACTACACAATCTGTATTTTTATGCCTCCGCCGGCGATAGCCGAGCCGGAGGAAGGTTTCGGGACGTACGTCCGTCCGTCCGTCCGTACGTCCGTACGTCCGCCTTGACGGAAGTTTGTCACATTTGGCTCAAACGTCCACGTGGACTCGAGGATGAACTGAATACATTTGGTGGTCAAAGGTCAAGGTCACTGTGACCTCACGAACACCATTTTCAAGCCCGTTAACACAATATCTCAGTAACGCCTTGACGGAATTTCTTCACATTTGGCTCAAACGTCAAAGTCTCGACAGACATGGATGTCGACTGCTCACTTGTTGGCGGAGACATATATCCACGGTGCGTCGTTCTAGTCTCTTGCTGTCACTTTTATACCTCAGAGGTCTGTTATCTTATTATAATTAGAGAAGTGTGTGTGTGTGTGTGTGTGTGTGTGTGTGTGTGTGTGTGTGTGTGTGTGTGTGTGTGTGTGTGTGTGAGTGAGTGAGCTGAATTTTGTCCGGCCGCGGCTGTGCCGTTTTACGTGCGATCGGGCTGAATACTAGGGCTGTGAATCTTCACTGGACTCACGATTCGATTCGATTGCGATTCAGAGGGCTACGATTCGATTCGATAACGATTATCGATGCATCTCAATGCATCTTAAATCGATGCATCACTTTTTTTCCCGAATACATGATTTTTTTTCTCACTTTCTTTTTTCTCACTGTGTGGCTACTTTTAAAAATAAAAGTGCATTTAGAATTGCATTGTATTATGATCCATAATTAAAATAAACAACTGCATGTACTTCCATTATATTTTATTTGATTATATAATTTTTTTTTTTTTTTTTGGACATTTGTGAATCGATGCAGAATCATGCAGGTCCGCATCGCGATGCATCTTATAATCGATTATTTTAGACACCCCTACTGAATACCATAAAGCTCTCCTGTTTGTCAGTCAACTGGTGGGATTATGAGACTGTTACTGTCTGTCCTCCCTGGTCCACCTGCCTCACATCTGACCACAGCAGGTCTATTTTCATGTTGTTCCATTCACTTCAGCACTCTTACATAACAAGTTCCTCTGTGTGTGTGTGTGTGTGTGTGTGTGTGTGTGTGTGTGTGTGTGTGTGTGTGTGTGTGTGTGCGCGTGTGCGTGTGCGTGTGCGTGTGTGTCTGTGTGTGCGCACACCCTTGTTGGTGATACTGGGAATGTGCCCAAGTCAAGGTTCTCATCACTCAATGCTTTGTGTGTGTACAGGATTAAGTTACAGTAACAACGTTGTTCCATCTGCTTGTAAATGAGTGTGTGCTTGTGTGCATATAGCTTAGCTTTCTATAGGTGGCTATTAGGGGTGCACCGATCGATCTGCACGCAATCTGTATCGGCCGATTTGGACCTCAAATATGTGATCTGCTGTTTCCGATATTCCTTTAATTTTGCCGATCGCATAGCCGATCATGCTGCACGTGAGAAACATGAGGCAGCCCATTTTCATGTCTTCAATGTCTATCGTTTAACTTTCATATTGTGCTCTAACGTTTATATCATTGTGTTGCAAAGCACACGCTTTGCTTTCATCAGTGTACTCACCTCCATGCACACACCGCACCAGACTGTCAACACACCTCTTGCGTCTTTGAATCACACAAATCAGCTGGTGATTAGAGCAGACTCCGCAGAGAGAAGTTATCTCCAGTCCTCCCGCCTACCGAGGCATTTGCATGCTGTTAAATCCGTGTGTATTAAAGTCCCAGATTAACGTGGTAGTCGGGGTAGTGCACGCGCACACACAGACAATTTCCACGCAAGCATTGATGTTCCCGCGGGCACTTTGAAGGAAGCGAAAGTGTGCTGCTATGTGGATGTGCGCTCCATTCAGACGGATGCGCTAATTAATGCCACTACTCAGATGGAGTTTAGCTCGTGTGTAGCTTGTGATTCTGTTGTTTCTCCCGTCATGTAACCCTGTCACCATTATGTAGATCGCACTCATAGTGCTGCTAATTATAACACTGTAACTCGGCCTCGATGGGCGGGTCGTTTTGATGTTCGTTCGATGCGGATCCCAATGTATGACGGTTATTGTGCATAACCCCGGTTCTATGAGTGGGAGCTCTTTGGCTTTAGTCATGGTTCAAGACTGGTGTTTAAGAGTAACTGACTTACAGTTTACCTAATTATCATTTATATATTATTAGTTGTTAATTATCACTATAATTGGCCTATATAACAGCAAGCTTGGTTACTGACCTGTTTGTATATTTTATTGCCTCCTTTTTCCAGACCACACACAATCCTACTATTCCTGTCATAATGCTGTAAAAAGCCTATACTGCTGTACTGTACTGAAGAGAACTGACAACTAAACGGTTGAACTCCCATCTGTCTCATGTTGGCAGTTTCCTTTAGCCTACAAAATATAAAATAAATATATATATATATATCGGTGATCGGTAATCGGTAATCGGTGATCGGTCGATGATCGGTTGGGCAGATATTTCTCATAGGTGATCGGCAATCGGTGATCGGTGGCAAAAAACGTGATCGGTGCACCCCTAGTGGCTATGTACAATTATTAGGGCTGTCAAACAATAAATTTTCTTAATCGCGATTAATCTTGCGATTAACTATAGTGAATCGCGATTAATCGCATCTTTGTATCGCATGTTTAAAATGCCATTATTTCGCATTTCAAAGCATTTTTAATTAGATATTAATCAGTCTTACCAGTGTGTCGTGATTGGGAATCAAATGAATGCAAATAAATGTACTTTGTGATCTTGAATTTTAGATTTATTTTCAATTCAATAGAAGTGCAATGTAGACAGGAGGTAACAATGTGTACAAAATATATCTTGAATAGAAAAAAATGCACAAATGTAAACAGTGCAGTACACGCTCCAGAACCGATACTTCCGGCCAAAATGACAGCCGAAGAAGGCTGTGTCAAAAATCTTTCTTCACTATTCACTTCCATGTGAATAATGGCTCGGTATTGGAAACTGTGTATTGATAACGTGTATATCGCGTGAAGCCATTGGAGCCGACCTCCCAGTGGTTAGAGGACCCGCGCATCCGAGACTCTGAAGGAAGAATGAGTGATGAGTCTTGCGCTAGGTAGCTGGCTGCTAGCTGGCCGCTAGCTGCTCTGGTATGCTTAGCTTTTAGGTGATAGCTCAAACTCGATGTACTTCGGTGATATTTTAATTCCGTTTTACACAAGGTGCAAACTACTGCTCTTGACTTGTCCACTGTGCCATTTGGGGAGTTGTTTAAAGTAAAACGAGACATTTAGAAGCGTATTGCGGTCTTTCTCTTCCATGCCTGCACAGGCAGGAGACAGGAAACCGCTGCGAACGGCTTGACTACAAGTACGGGTGCGACGAAGGGACAAAATAGCGGCATGCGATTAACGCGATTAAAAAAAAATAACATGTTATGGTCGGCCCTTAATCGCATCGCGATTAACGCGTTAACGCTGACAGCCCTAACAATTATACAACAGTTAGTTCCAGCCGAGCAATTTGATTGGACAAGAGGCATTCCTGCTGTGATGATATTTAGTTGATTAGGTTGCGTTCACAGCATGGATACATTTGAACTGAATTATGAACAACAAGCTGAAATGATCTGTGCTAACCTAAAAGTAGCTAGCTTAGCTAGCTTCATGCACTCGGGAAATTGTTTAACCTGTTGCTCGGCAACCCTTGGTAGTAGTGCCCTCCCGAGGGAACTTTTTGTTGTCGGAGACAAATAACTGTCTCAAATTACTTTAACAAAATACTATTATTACCTGATTAATAGCTTTTACAACTGTTACTATAAAAGTAACTATAAAAGCAACATCACACTAGAGGTCGTGATGTTACACTGGATATCGTCACGGCTGTGATTGTCTTCTACGGGCCCGGCAGGCCTGTAGAATGGTAGCCCCTGTCAGGCCAGAAAAGATATTGCAAAAAAAATTAAAGTTTTTTTTCCTGCTCTCCCCAAAATTTCAATAAAACTTTATGGCATATTATTACAATACAACAATACTGGTTACTGGTGTTGACAGTAATACAAGATGCCAAATCATTGAAAACAATAAGCATTTTGCTTTTAGGAGCATTGTGCCAGCGTCCGGCGCTGTTCCAAAATGTGTCAACGTGTGTCGTTGCCTGGGAAACGCACATCCCATAATACAACTGTTCGCAACCAAGTATGATGATACTTGGTTGGGATGCCATTGTGAACATAGATGCGAACAGGTTAGCTAAAAATTTAGCGTCGCCAGCGACGGCCCCCACCATTGTGGTCGGGGTACGTTTCAAAATCCCTCCAGGCCTGAAAACACTGACGTTACTGTCTGTAATGCAGCTTTTAAAACCAGGAAAAAATACTTATGCCATGTCACCGTATTACGATATCCAAACGCTAAGATGATATCTAGTTCCATATCACGATATCGATTTACAGTACTTTTGATATATTGCCCAGGCCTACTTCATCTGTCCCTTCCTTGAGCCATTGGCTGAGTTGAATGAATTTGATACAGGTTGGTGGTGAAAACATTGTAGGGTTGCTGCTCAGCCAGCAGTCAAGCTGGGATCACTTTGTACTTCAAGGGTTATGAGGGTTCATGTCACCTGCCCTGTGATCCAACGTGTGTGTGTGTGTGTGTGTGTGTGTGTGTGTGTGTGTGTGTGTGTGTGTGTGTGTGTGTGTGTGTGTGTGTGTGTGTGTGTGTGTGTGTGTGTGTGTGTGTGTGTGTGTGTGTGTGTGTGTTAGAGAGATGCATGATATATTGGCATATCAGTATTGGCGGATGTTATTAAAAAGCAAATTGACAGTGTTAAGTTTTGTGGAATGGCAACGATGCTTGACGTTGACCAAATCTTCATGTGTAAATTGAAGGCAATAGGTTTTAAAGAGGAGGCCCTGAACTGGATATAGTCTTATCTTACGACCTGTCACTCATTCAATTTCAACCCGCCTTCAAAACCAGCAGTGGCTGTTAACTGGCACAGACTCACTTATGTAGTATGCGGAGCGCAGCGATTCAATGTAATATTTGAGTCTGGGGAGAGACTAATGAACATCAAACAAGATGTAAACATGTCGGATTTAGCAAGGATACTAATTTCCATCCATAGTCCCTGGACAGATGACGGAGAGAAAAGTGCAAACAGTCACACAATCAAAGAGTTAGAATAATGCAAATACAGTCAATTAAAAGAAAATATATACCTAGTACCTAAAATACAAGGCAGAAGATACAATAAAAACACTTGGAAGTGGTCGCAGTTCTGATCTGCCTTGAGCCATTGCTTGAGCTGGGTCTTAAAGGTGGGTTTAGGAACTGGTTCAATGCGACAGGCCCAGACGATCCTAGACAGGAGACAGGGCAGAGAATTCTGCTTGTTTCTCTCTGACTTTCAAACCTAAATTGATAAACTTTGGTGACGTTCATCGTCATTCTACTTTTGTTGGTGGCTTATTAACATAGGATCCTGTGGTATGATGAACTCAAAATGCATATTTATTTTGGGTTTCCAGGGCCTTTAAAGTGGAACTGAACCTGTTTGTCACGTGCATAATGAGTCCGTTTCAGACTGAAAACATAGTTTGTCTAAGATGACAGGTTGAGAGGCGGGTCATAGTATCATGTCAATGATTTTATTTGACAATTCTGGGGACTGGATTGGGCTTTGGCCAATCCTGGCGTGTTCCGCCTCCAAATCGAGTGGGATTCAGTGTGTTGTGGCGCTCCCCTCGGGAAGAGCCTGGTGACGCGAGGTTAGTGGCTGAGTGGAGCTCAGCGAGCCGCAGGCAGCCAGCTGCCTTCGTATTGCAGAGCGGAGAGTGCAGCACGTCGGTCTGGAATCTCCGAGGTGCGACCCCTGACAACCAAGCTCTCGGATGCGCGCGCCATTATCGCTGCTGTAACGATACGATATCCCTGGAATGCGCGTTTTAACGAGCCAGTTACATTTCTTTGCATTCTTAGAGATTATAGTTTTTGTTTTTTGTTCATGTTTCTAACAATTGGCCAAGTTAGTAGTTAGTTTATGGGATAGGAATTCTGCCAGATGACAGGCACTAGGCGCCATTTTCGACTTCATTTGGAAGAGAAAATTATCCTGAAATGAAGATTTGATTGACAGCTGCCATGTCGTGATATGATTGGTTGAAATGGGGTAGAAATTTGATAGTACTAGGTGACGTCAGCAAACTGTACATTACTGTTATCAATGAAATCTTGAAAAATGAACTTTTGATGTGAAAAAGTGTGAAAAACTAAAGAAATGATATTGTTGTGATTTTGTTTGCATACATTATTAAATAGGTGCACTGCATACCCAGGTATTTGAACTAAAAGAAAAGAAAAGTCATTTTTGGGTTCAGCTCGACTTTAACACGTTCAGTGCCAGCGACGCCATATGGCGTCATAACTCCAAATTGTTTTTTTGACGGGGGGGTGTCGATCTAAGCTTCTTACGTCGCCTCTAACAATATTGTAGCTATTGGAGGTCGATAACCTATTTTACAAACCCATTAGGTGGCGACAGCACTCTCCTGATCAGAGAAAAAGGAGCCAAACACACAGAAATAGTCACTGTGGAAAATGAGGAAATCGCATCGCATCCGTCCGTATGCATCGACGTGCCTCCATAAACGAGCACAACGCCAGCTGTGCCCCCAGCAGCAGCATCCGCTGTCACAACTGAGCACTTCCATGTACGCTGCAACAGCACATTCACATAATCAGCATTATTATTCCGAACTGGAAGCATGCCAGCCCGTGACAAACACACGCGGAACCAAAAAGCTGAATGTCGCGCACCATTCACTGTGTGTGCGCAGCAAACTCAGCAGAGACTGAGAGCCACCAGACACATAAGACACACCCAGGAGGCGTGTGCAGTTGAGGGGGGGGGGGGGGGGGAGCACGGAGAGCAGCAGAGCAGCATACACTTCACCCAGACAGACCCAGACATCAGAAAATTAGCTTCAGAGTCAGAGATGTGCTTGAAATGTTTAATTTCACAAAAGGCTCATTATCTCAGCTCGTAGAAAAAAAGGTATGTTTTTCGTTCAATCAAGCTATCTTCTCCGGCTCATAACTAAAGAACGGAAAATGGGATCAATAAACTTTTTTTTGCAGGTGATAGAAGAGAGTCTCATCGTTATTTGTGCGTGTTCAGTGTTTACATAGTAATTATTAAAAAAATTATATGACTGTTTTAAAATGCACTGCGGCCTATGTGGCACAGCAAGCAACCTTTTGCCCAAGGGCCGTGGCACTGAAAGTGTTAACTATTCTCTCCTCTTGTCATTTCCCACCATGCAAAAAAAAAAAAAAAAAAGTAGACAGATTAGCTAGTATTCATAATCGCATTTGACAAGAAGACGAGTCTTATTTTGAAAAGAGGACAGGGAATAATGATGAGGTCATCTGGAGGACAGACGCAGTGGGTTAAGCATCAGAGTAGAAGGATCAAGGTGAGACTGAAGGAGAGAGATTCCTGCATCATGCACATATATACAGTACACTTGTGTGTATATATATATATATATATATATATATATATATATATATATATATATATATACAGTACACTTGTATTGTCTGTTCTCAGCTCCATCTGGTCCACTGGAACTCAGAGAAGTACAGTTTGTTTGAGGAGGCGGTGATGGAGGACAACGGACTGGCTGTTATTGGAGTCTTCCTTAAGGTACAAACACAAACACACACACACGCACACACACACAAACACACACACACACACACACAAACAAACACACACACACGCACACACACACACACACACACACACACACACACACCAGGGTTTGTGTGGCTGGAAGAGCTGCCACGGTCTGAAATACAAGTTATTTTAATTCACTAGCTGATCGTTTTGGCCTGAATGAGGCATTTCCACTTCACCAAGAGCAGGTAGGAAACTTTGAGTCACACACACATACTTTTATTACCTCCACCAGTCTGTCTGTCACCTGCCCTGTCTGTTAGCAGGATTATGGAAAAACTACTCTGCTGATTTTCATTAAACTTCGTGGATCCAACTCACGAAATGAGCCTGTAATAGCAGACTGGACTATTGGCCTTCGAGTGCATTTCTAGTTTGAGTAAGTAATCCAGTTTCATGTCTAATCCTTGTTTAGGTGGGAAAGAGACATGAGGGGCTGCAGAAACTGGTGGACGCCCTGCCTGCAGTCAGACACAAGGTTAGTAGACACACACACACACACATTGTTGCCTTGTTTTGGGTGGTGTGTCAGGCCTGTGATGGTGTTCGGCTAACAGAGAAGACAGCAGGATGGTGGAGAGGAGCAGGAGAAAGCCACAGTTAAAATGTGAAAGAGATCTGGAAATTGGATGTTTGCAGCGATCCACAGTCGAGAAACTCCAAAGGAATTAATCAGACCAGTGAGCATGTTGTATGTTGTATGTTGTATGTTGTATGTTGTGAATCCAGACCAGTGATTCTTCACCTGAAGGCTGTAAAAACATCAGTAATTGTTATGGCACTTTATTGTAGGGTAGCTGGCTCCCTCTAGTGGTCCAATCCAGAAAGTACAGACCGTGTCAGATAGCCCCCACTCACAGGCATGGGGTTTACAGACAGTGGTGGATAAACCCACTTAAACTCACTTTACCCATCATTTTAGGCTGATATCAATATTTTATGGTGTAAATTCATTGCACATCTATATGTGTAACTGTTATGAAACTGGAGGAGGTTATATAAAGATATGGGCTAAAACTTTATTTATTTTTTATTTTCACCAAAATAATATAGATTTTTGTGCATCTTGGTGGTTGTTTGCTTTTTCATATCTTTTTTAACCAATATTTCTTTTAGAATGACAAGACATTAACATAAACAAAACTCATGAGACTGAATTAAATTAAAAGTAAAAAAAGGGGGAGGGGTGTAGAGCAAATACATGCTAGGTTACATAGAATACGTAATACAATGCTATAAAGGACAGACATCTTACAAGGGTGCTTACAAGTGTATCAAGGAATGACCTCAACATGGTCCATGCATTTAATAAACATCTATCAGCATATTAAGCAAGTATGAGGCTGCTCCCTCCATACTCACAACATTCAGAAATCCTCCCAGCCAGTTATTCAGACACAAACAGTTATTCAGACACAAACAGTTATTCACACACAAACAGTTATTCAGACACAAACAGTTATTCAGACACAAACAGTTATTCAGACACAAACAGTTATTCACACACAAACAGTTATTCAGACACAAACAGTTATTCAGACACAAACAGTTATTCAGACACAAACAGTTATTCACACACAAACAGTTATTCACACACAAACAGTTATTCAGACACAAGCAGTTATTCAGACACAAGCAGTTATTCAGACACAAACAGTTATTCAGACACAAACAGTTATTCAGACACAGTTATTCAGACACAAACAGTTATTCAGCACAAACAGTTATTCAGACACAAACAGTTATTCAGACACAAACAGTTATTCAGACACAAACAGTTATTCAGACACAAGCAGTTATTCAGACACAAGCAGTTATTCAGACACAAACAGTTATTCAGACACAAGCAGTTATTCAGACACAAACAGTTATTCAGACACAAACAGTTATTCACACACAAACAGTTATTCACACACAAACAGTTATTCAGACACAAACAGTTATTCAGACACAAACAGTTATTCACACACAAACAGTTATTCAGACACAAACAGTTATTCAGACACATTCAGACACAAACAGTTATTCACACACAAACAGTTATTCAGACACAAACAGTTATTCAGACACAAACAGTTATTC
Organism: Poromitra crassiceps; assembly: GCF_964638095.1. Lineage (NCBI taxonomy): Eukaryota > Metazoa > Chordata > Actinopteri > Beryciformes > Melamphaidae > Poromitra > Poromitra crassiceps. The sequence continues at coordinate 32,061,359 of NC_139636.1, forward strand.
AGACACAAACAGTTATTCACACACAAACAGTTATTCAGACACATTCAGACACAAACAGTTATTCACACACAAACAGTTATTCAGACACAAACAGTTATTCAGACACAAACAGTTATTCAGACACAAACAGTTGGGTTTCCTATAATCTTCCAGTTTGTGAGAATGAGCTGCTTTGTGGTTAGACAGGCTAACATCAGTTTCTGGGCGGATGTGGGTTGAATGGCAGCCTAGTAAGCATTAGGGATGTTCATTTTGAAAATTTTCCATAATCGATAATCGGTGAAAATTAACGATCAATTATCGATTATCGATCTTATTAATACTTATATTATTTTTTATATATATATATATATATATATATATATTTTTTTTTTTACAAAATGAATGCCTATGGCAGAAAATACGAAAGACAACGTGTTCTCCTCAATGAACTCTTTATTTCAATGTGTCTCCTCTCCAACACTCTGCTGTCCCCGGCGCATGCCGGTGTGAATTTCCCATGTTTAAAACAGTTTTGTTGGCACAAAGGCCCGTGCCCAGCCAGAAAACTAGAGACTATATGAAGCTCCACCTCACGTTAGTCGGCTGTGCAATGGAGTGGGGCGAGGAGGAACAAATTCCACCCAAACCTAGTCCAAAAAAAAAAAAAAAAAAATTAATAATAACAAAATCGATCCAAATTCCA
>NC_139636.1:32067043-32069543 GCF_964638095.1 Poromitra crassiceps
CAATCTGGCCCTCTGGTAGCGAGGATTTTTTGTGTGGCCCTCTATCATCAAAGTTACCCATCCCTGAACTAATAGCTTCATGTATCGCCTTGCTTGGCAGCACAATCTCAATTTCTAAAATATATATTTATAATGGTTTCCACCATCTCAGCTACTTAAGGTGTACTTGGTGGGGTGAACGACTACTTTAGATGGAGAGAAGGTGGGGAGAGAAAGCTGTCAATGTAACCATAGCCAGTTAGCCATATCCGGTGGAGACACACACTTTGATATGAAATGAAATGCATATTTTGTTTTTCTGAAACGTGATTGGTTTCTAAAAGACAGGAAACCACATTAAAGAGTGCGTGGGGAATGTTCACCCTTATGTTCATCAATAACCCTTTTGGGAATGTTGGATATTGTAAATTGGAGACAAGGGACCCAGTACTGCCTTCATATTGTACAATAGTGTTTTATTGATGTATTCGAGGTATGCACCATGATCTGCCTTCATGTTTGATGGTATTTTACTAATATTCTTTTCCACATTTTTTGCCAGAATGCATTACCAATGCATTACGCAATGTGTTACTGTCAGTGTGCTGTTCAATCTGTGGAGAACTGTGGCTAAACTGCCGTCACTGTCAAAGCTGGAGTCAGTGGCAACTTCCTTCAGAGATTTTTAAAATGGTGAGATGACAACTGACAAATCTCTTTACACCAACTCTATGCATCACAGTACGCCTTAAGGAGTTGCAAATCTCACCATTTTTTGCATCTTTGATGGGAGTTTTCCTACCTTCTAAAGACAGTGTATTATACAATGGTGATGTTATGATGTTGTTTTACACCCTGGGTATGTCTCCCCTCACCCTCTCTAGTTCAGTGTGGTGTTTTAGCAGGTGTGTGCCGCAGGCTAGTTGAATGTGTTGTCCATGTATGCTGTACACTAAGCTGTATGTAATGCATACGTGATCTGTTTATTTGATCAGTGGGCAGCAACATTCCTGCCCTGCAGGGCTCTACAAGGCCCCTCTCCCCTCCCAGCATGCCTTGCTCCACCTGGATGGCTCCTTATTGGCCCCCGTCCAGCTGTGCAACCAGGATGTATAGGACTCATATTTTGCTCCCGGAGCCCCCTGCTGGCTCCTCAGGGGAAGGCTGAAAACAACCAACCGGCGTGTAGATGATTTAAAAGAAACTGATATATGAATATATAATGTCTATTAAAGTAATGAGGTGGTTTGAAAAGTGTGTGTGTTTGGTATTTGTATTTGTAGTATTTCCCAATTTGGAGATATTTTAGCTGAGGAAAGTTCTACTGGGTGCACAAGACAGACTCCAAGAAAGTAGAGAAGAGACCGTGTGAGATGATGATGGCAGTTTTGTTCTACATTTCATTGTGGTGAGCTGAGCTCTGTAGCTGCAGGGCCGCTGCTGGCCATTTGGGTGCCCTAAGCGTAATTGTTTTGTGGTGCCCCCCCGCCCCCCCCCCCCCGCAAAACTTTCAATAACTGTCAAACGAAAGACTGCAAATTCATTAATTATGAACGATACTAGTGTATCTCACATTACATTACATGTGGCAAACAAACAATTGTTAGAATTACTGTACATGTCAGCAAACAAGCGATTGTTAAACTGTACATGCAAGCAGGGGCGGACTGGGATCATAATTCAGGCCGGGCATTAGATACCAAGCAGGCCAGGCCGATACGGGCCGACGTGCGTGCCGGCGTCCGAAGGGCGGCGCCGACAAATTTGGGCTGTTTGAAGCCCAATTTGGGCCGTTTGAAGCCCAATTTGGACCGTTTGAAGCCAGATTTGGGCTGTTTGAAGCCCGATTTGGGTCGTTCGAAGCCAGATTTGGGCCAGTTGAAGCCAGATTTGGGCCGGTTGAAGACAGATTTGGGCCGTTTGAAGCCCAATTTGGGCCGAGTCCAATTTTACAATGAGATGCACCCACTTTAACCCTGAATAAAGTAATAAAAACACTAGTAAACCAGTAGGCGGCGCCTGGCCTGCTGTTCAGTGAGTGGCCTGACTGAGGGCACCAAATTTTTTTTTTTTTTTTTTTTTTTGGTGCCCTCAGTCACATGATGCCCTACGCAGTCTGCGTACTCTGCGTAATGGGGTGCGGCGGGCCTGTGTAGCTGTGAACACACCTGGAAGGATGAGCTGTAAGACCGCAGTGAGGACAGCAGTGTTGGGCAAGTTACTTTCAAAATGTAATACTACATATTACTAGTTACTTTCATTTGAAAGTAATACGTTACTTTACAATATTACTCTGTGTAGAGTAACTTGTTATTTATTACACTAATTTTACATTACTTTTAAGTAACAGCAGTAGTAGAATGACATCGCCGCCCCAGAACCATCCCCAAAAATAATTTTAACCGTCTTGAAGTCAGTGTAAACAATCCAAAATTCTAAATGTTATTCTTTTCCTTTGTGATTGTCATCTATAGTGGTTATTTGCATAAAAACACACAGTTTGATTAGGAAATGATTGTAT
>NC_139636.1:32072043-32079543 GCF_964638095.1 Poromitra crassiceps
TGAGGGGGCAGTTACAAATGGCGAGGGGGCAATTTGAAAATGGCCATGCCAACAAAAAAAATCCCTCGTCAAACATTTGCCTAAATTAGGAGCATTATCATTTCCGACAGCTAGCCTGATATAGCACGTTCTAGTTTCATATGAGCCCATGGATCTTCACTCTACCTTTAGAAATGTTGAACTGTTGTTTAGAAAGAATCGACCCGTTAAAAAGAAAGAAGAAAAGAAAACGTTTATCTGCCTCGCTGACTTTCAATACTCTGCACTCAAGACTGCAAGACTGTCCGGTATCGAGGGTGAGTTTTTGTGAGGTTATAGGGTGAGGGTGAGTTTGTGAACCCTGGCTGCTTGTCTCATAAAGGACACTGGATTCAGGGGGATCATGTCTATGTTCCCCGGGTTCTATGTTCCCCGGGTTCTATATTCCCCGTTTTTCACTAACCCTAAACCTAACCTCCCCCAGACCCTAACCCAAAACCTAACCTCTCCCACCCCCCACGCCTAAACCTAACCTCCCCCAGACCCTAACCCAAAACCTAACCTCTCCCAGGGTTCTATGTTCCCCGGTCCCACAAAAACGGGACCTGGGGAACATAGGACCCGGGGAACATAGGGATGACCCCGATTCGGGAGTCGGTGCAATTTCGGCTCGGGCACACATTGTGATTGGCTGTACGTCGGGCACACATTGTGATTGGCTGTACGTCGGGCACGCGGCGGTATTAATGTGTGCAAAATGGCCGGCAGCTTTGGATTAGCTAACAAGCTAACGCTAAACTACTGATGTTATCAGACATGATAGACATTAAAAATATGAATCAGGGTTAGGGGTTTGGGTTAGGGTTAGGGTGACCACTGGAGAGACAGTTGACAGCCGGAATGTAGACGGTACCCAGGAGCAGTATGGGTTAGCGCCCCAGCCTGCGTCTTCCGTGAGGAAGAAGCCCAACAAATCCACGAGAGGCCTTTTAGAAGGGCCATTCAAGCCGCAAGTGGAGCCTGCAGTACCACCACGGCCCAAGAAACATCATGCCAGAAGGAAATGTTTGGAGCGGGGGAGTCTGGTGCAACGCACAGGTCCTGGACCTGGTGAGACGTAGGAGGAGCCCGGACAGGAGTCAACCCACAGAGCCCGGTCCCTCCACGTGCCAGAGCCTCCCGGTCCCGGCAGAGTAGTTCCGGAGCAGCAGATTGAGTGGCCCTGTCTTGTCCTAAGAGGGCTGACCGTGGGTAGCTACTGGGACGTAAGTCGGGGCTTGATCAACCCCGGCTGGGTCACCCGGGCGAGGGTGTATGATGTTGCGAGACGCGAAACATCCTATGACCCCAGGGTACATCACTGATGATACGTCCCAGTTGCAGCCATGTGATGTTTTTTCTTTATAGACCCCGTTGTGGATCCCGAGCCGAGCACTTCCGGTAGGGCGAGCTGAATCTGTAGGCCAAGTAGACCCTGTACCACCTACACAGGTCGTATCTATGAACGTGAATATACCAGCGTCCTGACAGGTCGAATCTATGAACGTGAATATACCAATATAACCCTAACCCTATAGATACCAGCGTCCTGAGAAGGGCTAAGGACCTTCTTGCTGTGAGGCGAGTGTGATCTCGCCTTCCGAAACCAGAAAGTGAGTTTTGAAAGGTAGAAATCTCAGCACCTGGTCAACAAACGTATCCTCAACCCCTGCAGTTTAACTTATTAGTCCAATGAATGTCAGATGTACAACTTGCAGTATTTACCATGGCTTACGATTTTGCCTATTAAACACACTGGAGTGACATGTCCAAATCTTCACCACCTTCGACTTAACATCACAGCAGAAGCATGGATGGATCGCACGGGTTCCTCAAGCCCTTTGTCTGGGCAGAAACATCACAGAGGCCGGGGAGGAGAGCACAGGAGGTGGAAGATGAGGAGGAAGAGCAGCTGGCCTGGAGGTTCAGAGGCTCGCTCTCGCTGTAGTATGTTCCTGTTTACATCTCTGTATGTTCCTGTTTACATCTCTGTATGGACGACTGGAGGGGCTCTGCGCCTGTTGATCTCAAATGATTCTCCTCCAACAGAGAACATGAGGGAGGCAGGAAGTCATGCTCCTTTTTTTTCAATATTTTATTTTCAACTTTTTTTAACAATAGCCTACAAAACAGGCTCAGATACCCGGGGGGGGGGGACAAAACAAAACAATGGATACATATAATATATATGTATCAATTTTTTTTATTTTTATGTATCATATTATTAGACTTTCGATATTACAACGTGGTGCTACTAACCACACAAAGTGTTTATGTGCTTGTAAGGAACATGCATGGAATCCCACGCAATGGGTCCACGAGATACCAGCCAGGCAAGTCAGCTGTCTGTCGCCCCAAACCTCATCGAGGTAGGCCAGAAATGGATCCCAAACAGCCTCAGGAACCTAAGTCTCTCCATCCGTATAACAGAAGTCATGTCCGTCAACCACAATTAAAAGACGGTGAAGATGAGGCCTTCCATTCGAAGGCACGCTCCTTAATTGGAACCTGCTTTCTTCATCTGTCTTCATTTCATCTCTCTGCTTCGTTGATAGCCAGAGAAGCTATTTGAAGGATTTCGTTTGGACTGGCAGCCATCTTTGAAGTTTATTTTTGATTATTGATGTGTTTCTTTTTAGATTCCAGTAGGCCAAAAGTGATGAAGCAAGAGGACAAACCAAAGACACATGTTTACACGGTGGAGACAGATCCTGACTAGATCTGATCATCCTTTCCTTTTCATTTCCTAAAGGTGCAGTTCAAGGATTTTGGGCATTGTCTTTGAGGGGGGGGGGGGGGGGGGGGCATTTTATAGCCTACAAATTTATAACAATAATAAATACATTTATAGCAATACTGTAATTGCAACTTCTCTTTGACTTCCGCTGTCCATGTCCAGTGCAAACAGACAAAGCCTTTCAGCAGGTTGAAAGCTGTCTTCTTATTAAAAAGTTGTGTCACCTGTTGTTCTCAGTGTCAAACAGGGTAGAATATTTTTTTTTAATAAATACAAAATAAGGAATATAAAAATAAAAACTGGAAAGTATTCAGTTCAGACACTCGTCTCTCACCTTGATTTCTTGCCAAGTGTTTCATGGACAATGTGAGGTGGACCCGCATTGTTTGTGTGTGTGTGTGTGTGTGTGTATGTGTGTGTGTGTGTGTGTGTGTGTGTGTGTGTGTGTGTGTGTGTGTGCGTGCGTGTGTGTGTGTGTTTGATGTCTCCAGTGATCAGCCTACATGCAGTTTCCTTGGGGAAGAAGCTGAGAACAGAGGAGATGCTACCACGGCAGTTGAAAGGTCTGGGCCGCCCACATGATCCATTGTATATACATTGTATTTGAGAAATCGAATAAAGTCAATATGATCAAAAAAAAGAATGTCAAAGCTGCTACATGGAGCGTTTTAACATCAACATTGCATTTTATGACCTAGATCCACTGAAAAGAGACGAGGCTGCAGCCAGAGACAAGTGCAACATCACACCGTGGACCAGTTCTTAGAAACAACGGCAGAGCTGTGCACGCATCGCATTTCCTTTGTTGATAGACCTAGATCAATTGAAAAGACCTAGATCCATTGAAAAGAAAGATTCACACAGAGCCAAAGGGAGGTGCAGCAGCTCCCCGTGAACCAGGACTTAGGACTCGTGCATTTGCACACAAGTGACACATGTACTTTATCTGCCCAAGCCACACACAAAATGCGAAGATGTAGTCTGGGATCTGTTCCCATGGCTCCTGGAGGCCTCAGACAGACAGAGTTAGATCAACGGAGGAGGACGGACTAAAGGATTATGGTGTTTTTGTGTCAATTTATCTGCGGCTCCACCTGAGACCGAGGTCCTGCATTCCTGAGGCTTAGGGCAGACAGACAGAGACAACCTTTAGGCTGGATCTAGCCATTACATATTGACCATGTCCCCCTCGTCTGAGCAGAGGAAATTGTCTGTCTGTGGACGTGTGTCTGTGTACCGTGTCCCGCATTATGTATCGAAGGGTCGTGACCCGATGACAGACGCATCTCAAATTTGTGTGTTTCTGGCGGGAACCGCAGAGAATTGATTGATTGATTGATTTTATTTGGATGTACATGTAAAAGTGCGGACACTTATTTCCAACATGGTCCCAAAGCCCAGCCCTACTGAGCGCCAAGGCCATTGCTCAAATGAGGTCCCCTCCTGTCCGTGTGTGAGACATGAGACAGCCTGACATCGGAGGACAGTCATATTGCAGTGAGTGTGTTGGTGTGAGGGCATCCCATAACTTGTCCTACAACCACCTTGTCCCTTTCTGTCCCAAATCCTCTCATGTCACACCAGCCTTCGACACTCATACCAAATTGAAAAACCCTGGCAGCCCCGGCATTCAAGGCTACTAAGGAAGTTGTGTCCCTCTGTCTCCCGGCCGTGGTCCAGCCCATACAACAGTACAGCATGAATCAAGCTATTCATCAAGTCATAATAGCATTTTTGTCAAGTAATTTGCGACAACTGATGGTGGAAAGCGGCAGAAAGAGGTATTGTGACAGGCAGGCCCGTAGCCAGGGTTTGAGAAATACCAAGGTCATTTTAGCGCCGCATGGGTGGCCCAGAGGGGTAGAAAATTGTGTCCATTTTTAAAGTAAAATGCTTCAATCTGGTGCACTTTGAGAGCAAAATTAAGAGGCTAGATCTATAAAGAACTACAGACATCATGTTACATTAATATCCTCTTTACTGTGCTGTTGCTTTAAAATGATACAAACAATAAATGTCTCCCCATATAATATAATTTATATTCTGCATACAGGTCACATGGCAGAATACTGCTCAATTAAATACAATGGCCCATCTTGGCCATCTACACAAACATCACTTACAGGGGAGTTACTTACCCATTCACTTCAATAGAACTGTCCCCAAAGTCTAGCCCCAATCTAGCCCCAATGCAAAATGTGAACGTTGTGGTGAGTTATGTCTCTTCCTTCTATATAGCACACAGAGAGGAAGCAAATTGTTGCATTTCTGATCAACTGTCATATATCATGTTATTTATGAGGGCTTTAAAACATCAATGACAGATGAAGAGATCTGGGGGCCGGGGCTATTTTTCTAAATAAAATAAAAATACCGAGGTCATGACCTCGGTGTCCTCAATGGTAGCTATGGGCCTGGTGACAGGTGGTTTCCCCCCCGTGTCCCAAGCTATAACGCGTCTATGATGAGACATCGTCTGAATGTATTCTATTAATTTTGAGTTTGAGTAAATGTTTAGACTTCATACATTTTTTGTTGGTGTCAGATTATTTATAATATAATGGTGATGAATGCTGGTTGGAGGAGCTCCCTTGGGAATTTTTGCCTAGGGCCCTAACAGACCCTAGAATCGCCACTGGACACACTTCACTTGCTTCAACTGGCAAGAGGGCGAGTAGATGGTGACAGAATTGTCTTTTTGGGTGAACTGTTCCTTTAAGCGGGTTTGCTTTCACTGTCAGTATTATGCTTACTAGGGGGCATCATACCACAAAATGTCAGCAGATAGGAGCTGTATCATCAAAGAGCATTCCATTTCAATCCATTCATTGCATGACTCCCTATAATTATCCCATGAATCACAAGGGGTAGTTCTGACCCCCGGGTCTAGACTGAGAATGGGCTAAACCAAGGTATGAAGAAGAGGCTAGGCCAGGAATGTAAACACCACAGTATGTTCTGAATCCTCATTCCGGAATCCTGAGCGTGTTACACTCGGGCTATTTTCAGTTACACGCTCTGCAATCAAGACACTAATCACACAACCAGTCATGCTGGTTTGGCAACCTGCTATACAGGAACTGACTTAATTACATACAGTAAGCTGAATTAAACATGTATTTATTTGAGTTATTCACATGTTTTGTTTATTTATTTATTTATTTATTTATTTATTTATTTATTTATTTATTTATTATTATTATTTTCAGCGACAATGCACAGTCAGTCAAACAGTCAAACTGTAAATGAGCCAGAGTTAGCCAGGAAGGTGAGTTTGCATCTGCTGTCCCTGGCCAAATAGGGACAAATCTGGTGTTTCACTGCTCTCTCATAATGTGTTAACGCTCAACATGTGTCACACGACTCGCCACCCCAAGGTTGGGAACCACTGGTGTAACTAAGGCATTTTGTTTCATTGTTGTCATGCTTCATGTTGTCACATGTTATTGAAAGTATGGTTGCTGAAATTGGCGGACCATCTATAAATTGTTCATTTCAGTTTTGAGTAAGGGGGCAGGTAAAATAAGTTTTTCTTCTGCTTCTTCCTGCTGCTTTCCTGGCCCCTGCGTGTTGGTGTCGAGCATTACCATGATCGGAAGAAACAAATACATAAATAAATAAAATTATTAAATGTTTTAGCAGATCATGTCCAGGGCCGCTGGAAGTCACTTTAAGCAGGGGGTGCGGGCCCCGCCAAAAAAAAATTGTTTTTTGTTGTTGTTTTTTTTACATTTTTTTGCCATATTTAGAGGAATATCTCATTTTAAATTAACATTAGGATACTGTTGTGATGTAATTATTTAGTATTTTATCCTTTTCTCACTCATTCAGAGCAAAGAGGGAGATATATAGCATGATGATAATGCTCTATATCTCCCTATTTGCTCTGAATACACCAGTTAACATGACACAGACTTAACATGATAGAAATATTATCAGCAAACTTAATGACTAGACTAATTATTCTGATCTGAATGGCATATATCAAGAAACATTGACTCCTCTCTTTGCTGTATAGTGGGAGGTGCATTTTTGAGTAGGCTATTAAAATAGCATGTCAAGTTCACATTTCTTTATTGCCAGATTAAACAATTCGTATTGGTTGTTGGTTGGTTGGATGTGCGTGCAATGCGAGCTTCTTCTTCTTCTCTAGCCTACAAGCATGTAACTTCCTTGATTGTTATTGTTGATAATTCTATTTAAATAGGCTACATTTTCATTTCCCGAAACATTCTTAAACAAGAAAGGAACATAGTGCACTGCAAAATATTTTTTATTACATTTGTAATTTATTTATTTTTTTTGAAAAATCTAGGGGGCCCTGATCATGTCATGCACATGCCATGATGCCTCAACAACCCCAGATCAGGTAGCTACAGGCGGGCGGAGTAGTACCGCGCTCCACCGCTAAAGGGCGGGGAAGGGCCGGTGGATGGGGCCATGGGCTGGGGCAGCATCCAGTGTTACCAGATCTCGCGAGAAAAACAAGCAACCACAGGTCTTCGCTTGCTTGTTTCTCTCGCGAGATCTGGCACCCCTGCCAGCATCCTGTGGTAGTGGTGGGCTGAATGCTGTGTTGTGACGCCGAGGAAAGGGAGGCTGGCCTTGACCGAGGAGAGGACCCGTCATGCCTTTTCCCTGACTCAACTCAGTTCCTTCACAGACACAGAGCGAGTAGAGAGAAGAGAGAAGAGAAAGCACGCTGCTCTGCCTCTGACGCACACCGACACACCGAGCGGAGCGAC
>NC_139636.1:32087043-32127043 GCF_964638095.1 Poromitra crassiceps
TTAGTAGTTATGTAGATATTAGCCGTTGAGTACAGCATGGTTTCAGCGTCTGGAAATTTATTCAGAGATAAATGGCTTTTTGTGAAACAGTCACTTTAACCATTCATTTTTGGCATCAGTAAGACCGTCAGACATTCTAAACAATAGTTTTGAACAGTAATTTCCTCCATAACAACAGGAAACACCCCTCTCATTCAAACTCCTCCCTCCGTGTGTCTTCTCCTCCTTCCTCCTGGCTGTACAGCGGGCGTGTCAGAAGCGCTTTTGCTGCTGCCTGCCTGTGTGCCTGCCTGCCTGCCTGCTTGCCTGCGTGCGGACGCTCCTTGTGCGAGTCAAGATGGGCCGGGGAATGCGTGGGCGATGGGCAGATGTTGATTCTGGCCTTTCTGAGGTGTTTCAAAGTGTGTTTCACCTATGATCTATTTTGCAAATCGCTCTCCGCTCTCTGTGTGCTGCTGCCGGTGCGCGGCCGCTCTCAGGCAAGACAAGTCTTGAATGGATTACTGTAAAATCGCCACGGCATTTCCTTGAACGGCTTGGTCCCGCGGCAGTTTTTTCTTTGATTTCGGTCGTCTGGGGGAGCACTGTCGCCACTTAGTGGTCGGTAAAATAGATTATACACATTATCTTGCTCCAATAGTGATCTCGAAGATGTAAAAGTTGTTGATTGATGTACCACCGTCAAAAAAAAAAAATCTTTATGTAAGACGAGTTAGTCCGTCCTTGGCACTTAAGCGCTGGATTATGTAAGACGAGTTAGGTCGTCTATGGCACTTAATGTGTTAACATGTGTTTTTCAGTATGTACAAAATGTGATGATCATAAAAATGTGGTTTTATACAGATCATATCGACATCGGTAAATATCGGTTATCGGCCATAACAGCAATGTCCATATCGGTTATCGGCATCGGCCAAAATTCATACATATCGGTGCATCCCTAGCCCAGGGAACAGTAGACAAAATATCAGCTTTTTTCATGCAGTAACAAGCTGTGAAACCTTTTCCTGGTGGCCGAGTGTTCCGGTAATATAGACAGTTTAAGACCATTTCTACGACACTAGTGCAGTGCCCGTTCCCCCATGCACCACCCCGTGGGCGCTTCCCCCCCGCGCCGCACACACACACACTGCACTCTGTCAGGTCCCCCTAAAGCGCACTCCCCAAGTTTGAAGTCCACCCGACAAACGTTCTCGAGATACGTGAAGGAGAAAAATACTGTACGTACAGACAGTCCTGGAATGATTGTATAGATAGATAGTGCAGTGCCCACTCCCCAGTTCAAAGTCGATTGGACGCACAGTCCAGGAGATACCTGAAAGCCGTGATCTTATTGGTTGAATTGCACAAAATTCAAGACTGCAATTTCTCATGTTCCCAGCAGCACACCCCCCCAAGTTTGAGGTCGATCGGATGAACGGTTCTCGACATAAACCGCTTTTTGTGTTGCCAGTAGGTGGCGCTATACCAAATTGCACTACATTTGGCACTGCACTCTGTCGGGTTCCCAGCAACCCACTCTCCAAGTTTGAAGTCGATCTCGAGATAAACCTTTTGAATGTCACCACTCAACAGCACAACCTCTCTCGCTCTCTCTCTCTCTCTCTCTCTCTCTCTCTCTCTCTCTCTCTCTCTCTCTCTCTCTCTCTCTCTCTCTCTCTCTCTCTCTCTCTCTCTCTGCAGTCTTGCTGACCTTTGTGAACTGCTACAGTGTGAAGGCAGCTACCAGGGTGCAGGACTTCTTCGCTGCGGCGAAGCTCCTGGCGCTCGGACTTATCATCATCATCGGCTTCATCGAGATCGGCAAAGGTACACACACACACACACACACACACACACACACACACACACACACACACACACACACACACCTGCACATGTACGTAAAGGCATACATGGAGCAGGTTTCTTTTAGTGCCAGCACTGTAGTGGGCCACGCAGGAAGGCCTTGAGGCACATTGTGCTGTCACTGAATACAGACAGTGACAGTCACACTCACACCGTCCTATAGGATTTACACATCAACACACAATAAATACTAGGGGTGCTCCGATCCGGCTAAGCCACGATCCGATCCGATTCCGATTCCTGGGGTCACGATCCGATTCCAGAATTCTCGATTCCAGAATCTAGAATCAATTCTCAATTATGTAGTTTTATATTGCAATAACACACAAAGGTAAATCTAAGACAAAAAATGACAAATTAATGCTGAACTTCAAATTCAACTTCTGAAGTATTACAGTCAGGGCCTAAATTCATTTTGCAAACTAGGGGGGAATTCCCCCCTTATGTTCTTCAGATAAGATGGATTTATAGGGTACAGATCCCCCATCTGTAGAGGTGGTGGCACCGTGGCAGTACAGTACACAAATGACATGAACATTTGGACACTTATTCAGCCGGTATCTTGCATGTTGCGTTCAGGTGCACTGTAAAAAAAAAAAAAAAAAAGTACAATACAAAGAAGAATCGATTCTTGGGAGTTTGGAATTGATCCAGGAATCGTGGCATTAAGAATCGCGATCCTTTCAGAATCGATTTTTTGGAGCACCCCTAATAAATACAGCCAATAACACATCATATGAATCATCTTGAATCACTGAGTTACACAGTTATACAAGATCAAAAAGAAATAATTACAAAGCATGCACCATTTACAGTTGCACTGTATGCATACAAAGTTTGCTTACTATGCCAATATTAAAACTGCATATGAATCTTAATTGATTATTACGAATAAAAATTCCCCCCTGTTCCCCTCCCCCCCGAACAGAGCTTGTATGCTTCTGACAGACGTGCGCACACAAGAGCACACACTTAGGGATAATGCTATAGGCAAGGTTTGCCTTTGTCATTTGTCATTGTCATGTACCAGCAGCAGTGTGAGACCATTTCGCTGTACAGACACAAGCAAGACACACAAGCAACATACACAAGCAAGACACACAAGCAACATACACAAGCAAGACACACAAGCACACAAGCAACACACACACATACACACAAGCAACACACACACATACACAAGCAAGACACACAAGCACACAAGCAACACATACACACAAGCAACACACACACATACACAAGCAAGACACACAAGCACACAAGCAAGACACACATGCATACAAGCAACACACACACATACACAAGCAAGACACACACACATACACAAGCAAGACACACACATACACAAGCAAGACACACATGCACACATGCATTAACACACACTCATCACACACGTTTTGTCATTCGTACATGACAAGTCACGTGACTTGAAAGGGGACAAGTCACGTGACTTGAAAGTCAAGTCACGTGACTTGAAAGGGGAACGCTTAGTCTGGCCCAGAGCAATCGACGAGTGTTGCCGCCACCGGAAGTCCAAAATGCTCGATCGTCACGTGACTCCATTCCATAGGCTCCATTCTAGCATCATCCTATAGTGGACCTTCAAGGATAGTTCCAGGAAGTATGTAGTGGGCCATTTGAATCCATAAAAAATGCTATAATAATGCTGATAATATACAATGTTATTCTTTAAATGGCTTACCATTTCAAAGTACATCACAAACGCTCCGTTCTGCTGCAACTCTACAGCGCTGCGTAACCTTACTTCCGGGAACTATTGAGAGGTAAAAAAAAAAAAAGCTCCATTGGACTCAATGGTAGGGGTGTCACGATACACTCAGTTCACGATACGATACGATACACGATATTGGGTTCACGATAACGATACGATACGATATTTTAACAATATTTTTTTGCGATCGATTTGTAAGTTGAGGGGGCAATGGCATCCTCCACGCTAATTTGAGTAATTTCACCATTTTCGTCCTCCGTGTCTGTAACGTCCCTCGTCTGTTCAAACAAAGCAATGAAAAGGAGAGCGAGCATGCAATCAGATACAGATCAGTGCCACCATGTTCAGCTTCTTTTTCTCCCGATATGACATTTCATCTCAACGATACATATTGTCACGTTTTGATATCGCGATATATATCGTGGGACGATATATTGTGACATCCCTACTCAATAGAGATGACACAACTCTTATTATCTCTGACTCTGGTCTGGCCACATTGCTGTAAGAAAAGCATCATCATAACTCGTTCTTAGAAATGATGAAATGATTTGATTCAAACGATCTATTGTGACATTACAGAAAGAGAGTGTTTATGAGCTTGTCTCATTTGTTTGTGTGTGTTTCTATGATGCCGCAGCACCTTGCATGTTCCATTTTGAACCATGACAATTAGGGGTGCACCGATCGATCGGCAAGCAATCTGTATCGGCCGATATTGACCTCAAATATGCGATCGGCGATCGGCAATTTTTTTTATTTTTTTTTTATAAAAAAAAGCCCTATCACTAATCAGGCTTTCCAATGATATAAAATACAATGCCAATTGGTATTATTAAAGGGGAGAAATAATCGACCTAAAATAACGTTTCCAAACTTTCTTTGAGGAGTTTATATATCGGTGATCGGTGATCGGTAATCGTTGATCGGTCGATGATCGGTTGGGCAGATATTTCCCATAGGCGATCGGCAATCGGTGATCGGTGGCAAAAAAACGTGATCGGTGCACCCCTAATGACAATGATGACCTTTATGCAAACGCCACATAACCACTCGTCCAGCATGAAAGACTTACATCTTTGTTGAATTGAAGAAACAACTCTCCTGCCATCCAAGACATCGCTTGGTGAAATCCTGGAGATGTTGACAGCCTGAACTCCTCGGGCATCAATCCGTTTTTTCTTTCTTTCTGATCAAAATCCTGCAGCATAAGTCCATCCAGGATCAAGCTAATCTCCAGCGAGACCATGTTGTTTTATTCCACCAGATAATTGAGTGGATTCTGTGGGAGTGGATTAGCCTAGTTGGTATTTAGCCCCCTGGAGGCCAGCTTGACGTTCATTAAAGCCACAGGATGTTGTGAAGTGCAGCCAGATACAGAGAAACCAAACAAGCCTCAGGATGAGAACCTAACTTTTTGATTGAGACTCTGCTCATTAGCTGCAAGAGATCTGACTCACTCACTCACTCACTCACTCACTCACTCACACACTCACTCACTCACTCACACACTCACTCACTCACTCACTCACCCACCCAGCTCACTCACTCACTCACTCACCCACTCACTCACTCACTCACTCACTCACTCACTCACTCACTCACTCACTCACTCACTCACTCACTCACTCACTCAGCCCACCTCAATAAACACACGCACACATACGTTTGTCCTCGTGCACCATTCACCCTAACCCAGCAGTCTATTGAGGGTTTACTGGGCGAAGGCAGTGTATTGGAATGGCAGCAAACAGAGACAGGAGGTGAGTTGAACTGAGTGAATTGAATTATGCCCCCTAGAGGCGGACTGTGGTTTTGACTGCCGCTCACTTGCTGAGAGGTCTGCCAGACTTCTGGGTCTGTTGGGTTCATGTCATCGCAATCAAACTAATGCTCATAACCTTCATCTCATATTAAATCAAACTAATGCTCATAACCTTCATCTCATATTGAAGGTGACAGAATGCTTTTCCACTTCCTTTCTGAAGACACAAGGGGGCGAAAACGACTTTAACCAGGTAACAGAGGCTTATATCCCTCCTGCTGCCTCCAGTGTGTGTGTGTGTGTGTGTGTGTGTGTGTGTGTGTGTGTGTGTGTGTGTGTGTGTGTGTGTGTGTGTGTGTGTGTGTGTGTGTGTGTGTGTGTGTGTGTGTGTGTGTGTGTGTGTGTGTGTGTGTGTGTGTGTGTGTTGCCAATTGGCCTGCTGTGTTCCTATGGCTGGTTGGCTTCCTGTCTGCAGCGAGGCTGTCTGTTGCTGTACTCTTCAGAGGGAGGGAGAGAGGGAGGAAGTGACAGAGAGGAAGTTGTTGAGAAAGGGAGAACAGATATCATTGGATAAATCTGCAGAAAGTCACCTTACTCTGCGGCAACTATGTGTGTTGAATAGAAATGGACCTACGAGACACTGACTCAAGTTTAACCTATATATCATCTAGGCTCATTTGCATATTATAGTGGAGGACTGAGCCAATCCAGGAGCATGGAGACACACAAAGTGTGTCTGAGGCACGATGTAGGCACGATGTAGACACGATGTAGGCACAATGTAGACACGATGTAGACACGATGTAGGCACGATGTAGACACGATGTAGACACGATGTAGACACGATGTAGGCACAATGTAGACACAATGTAGGCACGATGTAGGCACAATGTAGACACGATGTAGACACGATGTAGACACGATGTAGACACGATGTAGGCACGATGTAGACACGATGTAGACACGATGTAGACACGATGTAGGCACAATGTAGACACGATGTAGACACGATGTAGGCACGATGTAGACACGATGTAGACACGATGTAGGCACGATGTAGACACGATGTAGACACGATGTAGACACGATGTAGACACGATGTAGACACGATGTAGACACGATGTAGACACGATGTAGGCACGATGTAGGCACAATGTAGACACGATGTAGGCACGATGTAGACACGATGTAGACACGATGTAGACACGATGTAGGCACGATGTAGGCACGATGTAGACACGATGTAGGCACGATGTAGACACGATGTAGACACGATGTAGGCACGATGTAGGCACGATGTAGACACGATGTAGACACGATGTAGGCACGATGTAGGCACGATGTAGACACAATGTAGACACGATGTAGACACGATGTAGACACGATGTAGGCACGATGTAGGCACGATGTAGACACAATGTAGACACGATGTAGACACAATGTAGGCAAGATGTAGACACGATGTAGACACGATGTAGACACGATGTAGGCACGATGTAGACACGATGTAGACACGATGTAGACACGATGTAGGCACGATGTAGGCACGATGTAGACACGATGTAGACACGATGTAGACACGATGTAGGCACGATGTAGACACGATGTAGACACGATGTAGGCACAATGTAGACACAATGTAGGCACGATGTAGACACGATGTAGACACGATGTAGGCACGATGTAGGCACGATGTAGACACGATGTAGACACGATGTAGGCACGATGTAGGCACGATGTAGACACAATGTAGACACGATGTAGACACGATGTAGACACGATGTAGGCACGATGTAGGCACGATGTAGACACAATGTAGACACGATGTAGACACAATGTAGGCAAGATGTAGACACGATGTAGACACGATGTAGACACGATGTAGGCACGATGTAGACACGATGTAGACACGATGTAGACACGATGTAGGCACGATGTAGGCACAATGTAGACACGATGTAGACACGATGTAGGCACGATGTAGGCACGATGTAGACACAATGTAGACACGATGTAGACACAATGTAGGCAAGATGTAGACACGATGTAGACACGATGTAGACACGATGTAGGCACGATGTAGACACGATGTAGACACGATGTAGACACGATGTAGGCACAATGTAGACACAATGTAGGCACGATGTAGACACGATGTAGACACGATGTAGACACAATGTAGGCACGATGTAGACACGATGTAGACACGATGTAGGCACGATGTAGGCACGATGTAGACACAATGTAGACACGATGTAGACACGATGTAGGCACGATGTAGGCACGATGTAGACACAACGTAGACACGATGTAGGCACGATGTAGACACAATGTAGACACGATGTAGACACAATGTAGGCAAGATGTAGACACGATGTAGACACGATGTAGGCACGATGTAGGCACGATGTAGACACAATGTAGACACGATGTAGGCACGATGTAGACACAATGTAGACACGATGTAGACACAATGTAGGCAAGATGTAGACACGATGTAGGCACGACGTAGGCACGATGTAGACACAACGTAGACACGATGTAGACACGACGTAGGCACGATGTAGACACGATGTAGACACAATGTAGGCACGATGTAGACACGATGTAGACACGATGTAGGCACGATGTAGGCACGATGTAGACACAATGTAGACACGATGTAGACACGATGTAGACACGATGTAGGCACGATGTAGGCACGATGTAGACACTATGTAGACACGATGTAGGCACGATGTAGGCACGATGTAGACACGATGTAGACACAATGTAGGAACGATGTAGGCACGATGTAGGCACGATGTAGGCACGATGTAGACACAATGTAGGAACGATGTAGGCACGATGTAGACACGATGTAGACACGATGTAGGCACGATGTAGGCACTATGTAGGCACTATGTAGGCACGATGTAGGCACGATGTAGACACGATGTAGACACGATGTAGACACGATGTAGGCACGATGTAGACACGATGTAGGCACGATGTAGGCACGATGTAGACACGATGTAGACACGATGTAGACACGATGTAGGCACGATGTAGACACGATGTAGGCACGATGTAGGCACGATGTAGGCACGATGTAGACACGATGTAGACACGATGTAGGCACGATGTAGGCACGATGTAGACACGATGTAGGCACGATGTAGACACGATGTAGACACGATGTAGACACGATGTAGGCACGATGTAGACACGATGTAGACACGATGTAGACACGATGTAGGCACGATGTAGGCACGATGTAGACACGATGTAGACACGATGTAGGCACGATGTAGACACGATGTAGACACGATGTAGGCACGTAGCTCATCTGCTTCCCCCTTATAGTGTGTGATTCCTCTGTCTGGAGCACCGACCTCACCTACGACCCCGAGTCACCGTTTGACCTCTCACCCCACCTTGACCCTGGCATTGACTCTGAAGTTTGGCTTCGAAATTCAACAGTCCAGTTCTCAGTTACCGTCTAACTTGAACTGCAACACCAAGGTCTTGATGTTCACATTTCAGGGCTCGACATTAACGGCTGCCCGGTTGCCCCGGGCAACCAAAAAAAACATGGGGCAACCATTTCTCGGTCTTTGGTTGCCCCAGGGGCAACCACGATTTAACATGCAACAAAATATGTACAGCAGCAAACAGCAAAATATACACCAAATAAATGTTTTAATACTTGTTGTGAGTGACATATATGTGACATTTTATTGCTGTTACAATCGAAACGATGTTACTAATTACCAGTCGGAACCTACGTGATGCATGCTGCACGTGCGGTATGTTTAACGAGTACTGACTGGGACAGGTGGGGCTGCTCGCACACAATCACAGCGGCTGCAAGAAGCAAGAAGAACCTCGTCCGCCCGCAGCCCCGCACAGAAACAAAGGACGAGGAAATTGTCATTGAGGTGAAATACCCATGCGTCTTTGAACGGGACGGAAAACGAATGCTATACTGCAAAGCATGTAGCCTACAACAAGCGCTTAGGTCTCATATGCTTCCCGCATCGGCGAGTGTCCACACGGAAAAGTTAGTTAAATCAGCAGACGCGCCCCTCCACAAGGCTGCTGTGCAGACGGTTTTCGCCTGGCTGTGCACACCCCGAATTGTGTAACTACGTGGACGCGGCTGGGCGGACAAAGTGGAGTTTTCAAGACTCCAGCTCACTTCCGCGAGCAGAAACCCACACACAGTGTATAAACGCTCCACACGTTTCCTCGTCAAGATTCAGTGTCTCTCATTTCCGTGCGACAGCCCAAACTTCAAGCATAATTCCAGCATAACGCTATACTGCAAAGCATGTAGCCTACAACAAGCCTACAACATACACCTCGACCAGGACATCCTTCAAAAACGTTTTACCACCGCGTATATGTGCTGAGAAATGATTTGCATCCCTGGCCTGTCAGCCTCTCATACGGGGTGAGAGAGAGAGGGATTGCAGGGCCGCTTCTGGGCCTTTTGGGGCCCTATGCAACATCAGAGTGGGGGCCCCAAACCACTGTCATCAAAGTATCCCTGAATGAACATGAGGAGGGCAGGCCCGGCGTTAGGGGCGGGCCTGACCGGGCCGGGCCTGACCGGGCAGGGCCTGACCGGGCCGGGCCCCCCCATTTAACAAACTGGCCCCCCCATTCAATTTTTTTTTTTTTTTTTTTTTTTTTTGTTGCTAAAAACGTTTTTCTGTTTTAAAGTTTAACATGGAATCTGGCTGTCATTAGGCATTGATTAACTCAATGCTATTGCTAACTGTTACTTTGAACATCCATTTGCAATGATTCTGGCTGGATATTAACTATTGTAAATTTGTCACAATGAATGCAATTTGTGCACAATGTGTAAATACACTTAATATTAATTGTTTAGGCCTAATTATTTGTAAAGTCACAACACATTAGAGATGTGTGTAGTTCTTCACAGATTTAGCCTCTTCATTTTGCTCTCAAATGCACCAGGTTGACGAATTTTACTTTAAAATGTACAAAATCTTCTTCCGGGGGAGAATCCCCCCGGACCCCCCTTGGGTAGCTTGGCCCCCCCAAGCTAGGGGCAGGCCCCGTCTGTAACTTGGGTCTGGAGCCGGGCCTGGAGGAGGGTAGGCTACTTAATTATCAATAACGCTTTTAATTAATAAATTAAGCACAATATGAACAATAACTGTTGAAAAATATATGAAAATGAAAGTTCACAAATATTAGTTAAATCCTTTCAGTGCAAATGCATTATAAAAACAAAAAATAAGATTTGTTTAGAAAACGAAATGACACAAATTTATTATTATTATTATTATCATTATTACTACTACTACACCCGGTGCGCACACTGAATAGGCCTATTATACTATACTATAGATTATTATACTTACTTTTCTGTCACATCGTCATTATTAAGCCGGCTTATGACTGCATAGTATCTTAATTACTCAAAATATAAAGCGACTAAAATTGGGCAACCATATTTTTATTCGGGCAACCAAAAGCTCTTGCCAGGTTGCCCCTCCGGCAACCACTTTTAAAAGTTAACGTCGAGCCCTGCATTTTACAGGCCCTGTACTACAGGGTGTCTGTGGAACAAGTCTGACCAAGGCTGCAAATAAATCATCTACATGTATTGATTGATTGACTTTAGTATGGCTTTCAAAGGTAACGATGTTTTAAATGCAGTTATTAGATGTCTTAGTTTTTGCCCATGCAATGGACCAGGGTTAATACATGATGCAAAACATGATGTTTTTCCCACCCTCATTCTGCCCATTTATAGTTTCAGAACTTTAACTACTGTAGCTATATAGGGGTGTAACCCCAGTGCCCTGGCTGGGCATTTGAATAAATGTCCATAATCGAAATTCAGGAAAATTAACGATCGATATATGTATATATATATATATATATATAGATAGAAAAATTGACCAATAAAATATAGAAAAAAATCTTGGGCGTGTCCTTTTTTTTTACAATGCCAAGGATATCTCTTAGATAGTATAGTAATATCTACTAATATTCTAGGGATATCGGCCGTTTTGCGTTATTATTTATTATTCCAATAATGACATTTTAGCCGATCAATAGCCCCAGATAATACGGCGCCAACTTTACTTTGTTTTGCATTGGAAGCGGAGCATTGTTGTCACGTTCACTACATAAAAACACCAACCAGTGTCTTTTCTTTAATCTAGAGGGAGCATTTTTCAGTCAAAAGTGAAACGACACAGATATGATGGCTTATAGTGAGGCTTTCCATGCCTGCCCCATCACTTCAATAGAACTGGCCCCAATGCAAAATTCAGACCATGTTGCCAGTAACATGCCAATAAGAGTCTAAATGACTATGCCTTTTGTGTTTTATCTGCAGACTAAGCAGCTATAGGCTTTTGATTCTATAAAAGCCTTTATTTTTTGTATTGACTATTGAGTGATACACTTTACTAAAACAATCATATATTATATCATATATATATGTTGTTTGTGTTCACAATTAATAGTGATGATAGATTTGGTTAGGTCAGAGCTATGGAATATTAAATCATCCATCTTTGCTCACTACATCAGCCCTTTCTTTCTTTCTTTCTTTCTTTCTTTCTTTCTTTCTTTCTTTCTCTCTTTCTTTTTACCCCAGGTGTGCATAAAATACAGGAGGTAGAGCAGGTCGTCCACTAATCAGAAGGCCGGTGGTTCGATCCCGGCTGTCAAAGTGGGCAACATAACTCTTATTTAACTCTTCTTTCAGTAGCATCTTTGATCTAGTCTTAGACTGGGCTTGATATAAAGTGAATCTAATAACAGTTGATCTGTGATACTTCACATTATCTAGAGATTATATCAAACATTGGGGCCATGGGATCTGAGTGGCCATACCCCCGTCATCCCTGCAATCCCATTGGTCCCAGCAATCTGATTTGCGTTTGGTGTTTATGTGCTCTCGAATAACCAGTAGGCCTGAGTTACATCACATGACACTATAAAACGTGAGAGAGAGAGAGAGAGAGAGAGACAATGAGAGACAGATTAAAAATATAGGGACAGACAGATGTATTACAGGGTAACAGTGGTGTGTGTTTGTGTGTGTGTGTGTGTGTGTGTGTGTGTGTGTGTGTGTGTGTGTGTGTGTGTATTCCAGTCTGGGAAATTTATCAGTTCTCTGGGGAATTCAGGGAATGGTTTACAAACAGGTCACTTTATAGGAATATACAAGAATGTATTTTCCAAGCTGTTCCACACATTTATTGCATTAGATGGTTTTCACCTGTTTTTCTCCACAGCACGCCCAATGTTAAATTGAAACCAGACCTGTTTACCCCCTTTAGAACCTTTCTGAGCGCACAAAACAACATCAACAAACCAGGAAGGATTAACTTTTTTTTTTCTTTAGCTCATGTGGGAACCCTGGTATTCCGTGTTTAGAAGTGAGCATGTGTTTGGACGCTGGCAAGGGAGAGTCATGTCATATGGATAGATGAAGCAGTCTAACAATGTGTCTCACAATGTGGGGTTGTAGCAGCAGCTTCCATCGTATCAACTCCTGTGGCTGGAAGAGATAAGCCAAACTGACACCACACTGGTCAGTGCCATGAGGTGCGCGGGGCTCCGTTGGTGTCTCTCAGATTAAGAGACCAGCCTAATCCGATTAGCTCCACTAATCCTCCGTGCTTTGAGACAAAGCGCTCACAGATTGACCGCTTGTAGATCAGGTCACCCTTATTCAGCTCTGTGTGTCCACCTGAGGTGGTCTGTCTCCATGTATCTGTCTGTCTGTCCTTTCTTTCTTCAGTTCATCTCGTCATACTCCATCTCTAAGGCTGCCCCTCCCTCTTTCACTCTCTGCTTCTCCTAACATGATCTCATGATTTACTACACGCTGCAACACAAACACACACATACACACTGGTTTATTTACTACACGCTGCAACACAAACACACATACACACTGGTTTATTTACTACACGCTGCAACACAAACACACATACACACTGGTTTATTTACTACACGCTGCAACACAAACACACATACACACTGGTTTATTTACTACACGCTGCAACACAAACACACATACACACTGGTTTATTTACTACACGCTGCAACACAAACACACATACACACTGGTTTATTTACTACACGCTGCAACACAAACACACATACACACTGGTTTATTTACTACACGCTGCAACACAAACACACATACACACTGGTTTATTTACTACACGCTGCAACACAAACACACATACACACTGGTTTATTTACTACACGCTGCAACACAAACACACATACACACTGGTTTATTTACTACACGCTGCAACACAAACACACATACACACTGGTTTATTTACTACACGCTGCAACACAAACACACATACACACTGGTTTATTTACTACATGCTGCAACACAAACACACATACACACTGGTTTATTTACTACACGCTGCAACACAAACACACATACACACTGGTTTATTTACTACACGCTGCAACACAAACACACACATACACACTGGTTTATTTACTACATGCTGCAACAACCCCTGCAGCTTCCACACCCGTACCCTGCAGCTTCCACACCCGTACCCTGCAGCTTCCACACACGTACCCTGCAGCTTCCACACCCGTACCCTGCAGCTT
This sequence comes from Poromitra crassiceps, assembly GCF_964638095.1. Lineage (NCBI taxonomy): Eukaryota > Metazoa > Chordata > Actinopteri > Beryciformes > Melamphaidae > Poromitra > Poromitra crassiceps. Next base: position 32,101,014 of record NC_139636.1, read on the forward strand.
CCACACCCGTACCCTGCAGCTTCCACACACGTACCCTGCAGCTTCCACACACGTACCCTGCAGCTTCCACACACGTACCCTGCAGCTTCCACACCCGTACCCTGCAGCTTCCACACATGTACCCTGCAGCTTCCACACCCGTACCCTGCAGCTTCCACACATGTACCCTGCAGCTTCCACACCCGTACCCTGCAGCTTCCACACACGTACCCTGCAGCTTCCACACATGTACCCTGCAGCTTCCACACACGTACCCTGCAGCCTTTCCATGTTTGTGAAGTGAGAGGGTTCCAACCATGAGTCAGCCATTGTAAATGGAGTACTTTGCATATACTCCGCCCCCTCCTTTTTTTCTAAGAATAGAGAACTCCGTTTCTGTTGTCATTGAGCCTAAATCCATAGAATGGCTTTTCTGAAGTCTGTTCGCTTTAAATTAAACCTAAACTCAATCAGTGGAAGTAAAGACTTCAACAGCCTTTTCATTCACTCTTAAAGCTAAGCCTAATCCACATAGAGCCAGTCTCAGCTGAATCCAGACCCAGTGTGTTTAATACCTGTGTAGGTGTGCTGCAGGAGCGTGAAGAGTCATTCTACTAATTAGTCATTCTAGTCCCTTGCCAATTCTTCTACCAGCAGGGAAATAGGGCGACACTGAAACCTTTCTCGCTCAGTGCGTCTAATCACTGTTTACCTGTGATGCTCCAGATTACCTAGATTTAGACAAACACGGGGGCCACGTGGGCCTGTCATCTACCTCACCCACATGGCAGACGATTGGCCGTACTGAAGCCTTGTCTCTCACCCCATTGGCTGACACAAACATCTCTGCTCATAGACGGGTGTTAGGAGTGGACGGGTCAGATTGTTTATGTTCTGTCCCGTTCACTCAGCTCTGTGCTGTACACAAGATTGTGTGTGTGTGTGTGTGTGTGTGTGTGTGTGTGTGTGTGTGTGTGTGTGTGTGGGTGTGGGTGTGAGTGTGGGTGTGTGTGTGTGTCTTTCCTTTTATAGAAGTATGTTTTATAAAGTACTTTATAGAGTTTCTGAAGATTCATGTTGTTTGCTAACACACAAACACACACACACACAAACACACACATACTTATTGCAATGATTGAATTTGGTTGAGCCAACATTCATTATAAAATGCCAAGAAAACGTGCGGAAAGTTGAATTGTTGGTGTGTGTAGAATAAACAATGTTTATGGAGTGGGAGGGTACCAAGCACGTACCAAAATAGTCGTAGGTTTGCATCTACGTTATGTTATTATTCTTATCAACCCGAGCGTTTCACAGTACATCATCATAACATTACAGAGAGTAAAACGTATAAGAGTTAGCGAGAGTATATATTGAGCTTTGAAAGCTAGGAATGCACCCATAAGCCTAACGTTAAGTTTCCTCAGTCACCATCATCTTCTGTAAACATTAATGGTTAAAAAACAGGAAATGAGGTGTTGGTAATATCGCCAAAATTTGGTAGATTGGTGTAATCTTTTGTTTCTGTTCTGAGTAGTGGGTGAGTTTTCTAGACTAGGTGCAACATTTGGTTAGTGTGGGCCTTAGGGTTTCTGAGATATACACCGTTTTATGGAAGGAAAAAAATAAATAATAAAAATAAAGAATAAAGAAACAAACATAGCAAATACAATAGGCCCCCTAGGCAAGTGTACAACTGTATGTAGTAATGTAGTTCATAATAATAATCTGCATTATGTATCGGCCATCGGCCACCCTGCTCTCTAAATATCAGCATCGGCCATTGAAAAACCCATATCGGTCGACCTCTACTACGTACCGCCCCGTTCCGATCTACTTTCACCAGTGAGCACGTGGGAGGATCACAACATTCCCCCCAGTTCGCCTCCCACCGAACAGGCACCCCGACCGACCAGAGGAGGCACTAGTGCAGCGACCAGGACACGTACCCCTAGCCCTAATTCCCGCTGGCGGGAATTGAACCCGGGTCTCCGCGGTGGTAGACGAGTGCTTTTACTTCAACACTACCCAGACGCAAGTAGCCTTTTATTCATTCTAGGCTTAAAGGAACACTCTGCCCATTTTCCCAATAACTCATTAACTCAAATCAACTCTCAATAACTGTCAAACATCTAGTTTGACAGTTATTGAGAGTTGATTTGAGTTCATGAGTTATTCATTTGAGTTAGTGTGGACCAGTGATGTCACTGGTCCACACTTTAACACTCAATAACTGTCAAATTAAATGACAGACTTCAAAACCGTTTACAGTTTTCTGATATACTACTGATGTTCTAATGATACAAAGCTGGTTGAAAATGGGCGGAGTGTTCCTTTAATGCACCGAAAGAAACAGATTGCCAATTTTGATCTTCTTTTCATTGCAACTGTCTTCCTGTAAATATCTGATGACCTAGGGACCCGGCTGATGGCCATTCATCGTAATTCGTAACATGTCAAAGATGAATGGGAGGGGGTCAGCGCGGGGGAACATGTATAAGTTTACACGTTAGAGATAATAGGTTTCTGCAGCACGCTGGTAATATGTAAATATTTCTCTAGTTGCTGACACATACCATACAGTACGAGACATTCAAAGTATTTCACCATCAGTGGCTGTGGACAAAATGTGGGTCAAGGTGTGCAACTTTTAGTGTACTACTGTATGCGCTCACTTCCACTTAGTTGTGTCGTTTACATGTGTGCACCTCTGGTGTGTACTTTGTACCATTCTGTGTGTGTGTGTGTGTGTGTCTCATTGACACTGCCTGGCTGGCACTGATATCATGTGACCGGTTGATTGCTGCAATTGACTAACCAGGCCATGGGTGGAAGGTGGAGGAATAGGCAGGGCTCCAGACTCACTTTTTACACCAGGTGCACCGGTGCACCTTACCTTTTAAATGAGGTGCACCAGCACATCATTTAGGTGCACCCACCCACATTTTTCACCACACCTTTTGGCACAGCAATAATACATTTGAAGCGTTACCTTCTTTGTCGTTCTGTTTACATATTGGTCATTTCTTAAAGTGATACGCTCAAAGATGTTCATGGAAATAAATGTCTGTTAGTCAGTATCTTTCACCAACTGAGTAGCATTGAGCCTATGGCCCATTGATGGAAGCCTTTACATTTTAAGTATTGCAGCATTGCTCATATTGTATATATATATATACTGTATATATATATATATATATATATATAATATACATACACACACACACATATACCTATATATACTGTATATATATATATATAATGTGTGTGTGTGTGTGTGTGTGTGTGTGTGTGTGTGTGTGTGTATATATATCCTACACACACACACACACACACACACACACACACACACACACACACACACACACACACACACTGCCCCACTAAACTTGACTTTCTGCACCCAGCTGAGAGAGCAGAGAAGGGATGAAGCAGAGAGCAGAGAGCAGAGAGCTGGGATGGTTTATAATCAATCAATCAATCAATCAATCAATCAACACTTTATTCCAGACACAGAGGCGGTCCATAGTACATCACATTAAAAAAATATACAGAATACAAAACATAATAAAATACAGACAGATACAAATTTATATAGTTCCAATATTTGCATATAGGCTAAAGCGCCAGTGGTTCCAAAGCCTTGAGGTGAACCTAACCATACTCATGGCAGGGTTTACAAGTGCTGAGATAATGCTATTTGGTGACTCAGAGATCCTGCACATAAAACTGTACATGAAGTTCCTGAGTACAGTAGGGCATGTCCAAACACCAATACTTACAAACATTCGGCTTGCACTGCTCCTTCTTGGCACTTTCAGCAGCAGCCTCATGCCATCATTATGCTACCTTGAGTTTCGGCATACTTCTACTTTTGTAGCGCTGCCACAAGTGGGCAGTATACATCGGTGTACAAAAACGTTTCAAACAGAGTAATCTTCACAGACGATGAGCACATACTAAATTTACGCATCAACATATTAGCCTGAGCGTACATCATTCTGTATTGTCGTTGAATGTCCCTATCATCAGACAGGTCATCGGTCAGATAGTGTCCCAAGTATTTAACCTCTCCACATGATTTAAGGACAGTACCAGAGAGAAAGAAGGCAGGGAATGACAATTTATTATCTTCCTTGCTTCTGACTATCATGACGTTACTCTTTTTCCCATTAAATTTAATATCGAAATCGAAATCAGAGCCATATTGAGAGCATATTCTTAACTCTTGAAAGCCAGCACTATATGGACACAGGATAACCAGATCATCTGCGTACATCAGGTGATTTATAATGGTGTCACCAACCATGCAGCCTGTTCTGCAGCTGTTTAGCCGGATGGAAAGCTCATCCATGTAAATATTGTAGAGAAAGGGGGATAAAATGCTCCCCTGTTTTACTCCATTACATACGATGTGGAGTCACCCCATTCAATCAATCAATCAATCAATCAACCAACCAATCAATCAAATCAATCAATCAATCAACTTTATTAGCAGACACAAGGTCCATAGAAAAAACACATAAACAATTAACAGAACACACAAAAACTCAGTAAAACTATAAAAGGCACTTATACCAAAAGTTTTACATCACTGATACCAGGATTAGTCAGCAGCATGACAGTCGAGTTCTGAGAAACATTCAGGCGACAAATACATTTTGTACATCAAATTACTTAAGAGTGCCTAAAAAGTGCTGACACCTGCAATACAAAACCGTTCACTTGCACAGCACTACTCGACCTGGGTTTTTCACCAATATCCTCCTCATACAGTCATGTAAGCGACCTGAAGTTTGAGGAGGCTATCTTTTTTAGCCACAAGGGGGCAGTGTAAATTGGGGTACAGTAGGTCCTAAAGAGATTAATCTTTACAACATCAGAACAAGAGTGGAGTTTCCTTGCCAACATGTTAGCCTGAGCATATAACATACGCCGCTGTCTGTACATGTCATCATCATCAGACATTTGATCTGTAATAAAGTGACCTAGATATTTAGTTTGATCACAGACAGATAGAACATTCTCTGAGGTCCCTGTCTGTCCCCTTTAGTTCTAGGGGTGGGACAAAATATCGATACTCACGGTATCGCGATATTTCCACTTGCGATACGTTATCGATCCACTGGCACCAAGTATCGATATGTTTATTATTATTATTATTATTATTATTTTTTTTTTTTAATAAACAGGCTAAAATATTATGCTGTGTGTGGTAGTTGAAACATAGTTTCAAGTTGACGTTTATTTATGTTTGTAGTTGAAACAAAAACATAAATACTGTAGGCTACATGAATGGAAATGTTTGATCATTAATATCTACTTTTAGAAATTATATAGGTAGGTAGGTTATATAGGTTTTCTTGTTTTAATAATAATAATAAAAAGACTTAATGTGTAACTTTTCCTCCGTGGTATCGAAAATGGTATGAGTGAGTGAGTGAACTCTGAGAGAGTTCATGTCAATTCTGCTAATAAATACATAATACCTGCTTCTTTCCTTTTAGGGGTATTTTTTTCTCTTCAGTTACACAGATATCGTGATGTATCGTAGGTTAAATTTCTTCCAATATATCGATTATCGCAGAATCGCTGTATCGTGATAATATCGTTATCGAGGGCCAAGTATCGTGACCATATCGTATCGTGAGTTACTCCACGATTCCCACCCCTATTTAGTTCCACGAATCATAACAACAGCATTGTATTTAACATCACATTTGACACCATAGATGGAACAGTAACTGTTGAAAACCAGCACTGCTAGGGGGGGGGGGAATTGCCAAATCGTCAGCATACATAAGATGGTTTGCCAAGGTGTTAGCAATCATACAACCAGTCCTACAGTGGCTTAGCTGGTCAGATAGATCATCCATGTACAGATTAAAAAGCCTCACCCCATTACCAACACCAAAGGGGGTGGAGACTCTTCTTTTTTGTAAAATAGTCAGTAGCAATCTATAACAAAATTATATGCTTATTACATCAAATCAACATTCCTCAACATTGCACTGGGGCCCCTCATGACTACCCTTTGAGGCCATTTACACCTGGCGCTAACATGCGTTTTCTGTGATCAGATTGCAATCAGATTGTGTTTTATCACTTGAAATGCCAGGTGTAAACACCCCCAAAACGCATTGAAGAAGGATTGCAATCTGATCGGCCAAACCACCTCCGGAGGTGGTCAGGGATGCATTGTGTACACATTGAACACAAGTGTAAATGCAATGTGTCCTCTCAATCTGGATACAGCAACTTTATGCGGATTGAGAGGACACCCATTTCTGCAATCTGATTGCAATCAGATTGCAGAAAATGCATGTTAACGCCAGGTGTAAATGGAATCTATGCCACTGAAAGGCACCCGATTCACATTGAACTTTTTGCAACATTTAAAAACCAATACCAATACCGACAATTGGATATAAAAAAAAAGCTAGTGGTGTCCCAAGGCCAGAAATGACATGAGTCAGTGGGGTTGCTGTTGTGAAAAGCGTTTTAAGAACCCTGGCTGTTGACATGAGCTTAGAGATGCTATGGGACAGAGACCAGAGACCCCCAGCAAGGCCAAGGCTGGCCAGAGTGCTTGGGGGGGGAAGGAGGGGGGGGGGAGGGGGGTCTCTAGGGGGTTCCCACGTTGCCGAGTGGCTTATGGCTAAGCAGAAACCCTCCCTGTACCAACATCACCCAGGGCTGTTAGTTTAGCAACCGTCCCTGTGTCTGAGAATGTGTTTGTGTGTGTGTGTGTGTGTGTGTGTGTGTGTGTGTGTGTGTGTGTGTGTGTGTGTGTGTGTGTGTGTGTGAGCTACATCAGGAATGGGGCACAGATCCCCACTGACCCCCACTTTGGGAGCAGAGGTAACACAGAGGTTATAGAAGCGGCCTATTGACCAAGTTGACCAAAATTGCAGGACAACAATAGACCCTTCTCACGGGGGCCATTTTGTGTCGAGAAGCCAGGGTAAACACAGGTGCAAGCAAAACACTAATGAGGGTTTCCAAATTCCAATCATGGAAGTTGGAAACCCTCATTAGTGTTTTGCTTGCACCTGTGTTTACCCTGGCTTCTCGACACAAAATGGCCCCCGTGAGAAGGGTCTATTGCAAAACAAATACAGCAGAGTCGCCCTTGAGCAAGGCACTGAACTAGGGCTACTCAGTTATGGCAAACATAATCACAATTATGACTGATTTTGAGATCACGATTCAAGATTCATTTAATATTCATAGTGAGTATTGAGTAAACATGTTGCAAACAAGGAAGTAGTCTTTGCGCAGTATGCAGTGCAGCAATCACAGCAAAAGCAAATAGCAAAATATGGAGCAGACAGAAGACAATCTTCAAATTATAAATGATACAATGCAAAGTAAAATACCTTTTAAAGTGGCATATACTGTAGAGGAGTCTATGTAAATATGCATGTAAGAAGTCCATGTAAAATGTCCATTAAGTCCTGACTCTGAAGTGATGACTCTGCCAACATCATGCATTAACTAAAAGAAATAATATATAAAAAATATTGTTTTATCTCGATTGTCTTGTTTTCATAATTGTGGGAACTGAAGCCAAAATTGTAGTTGACATTAAAATGGGATGAATAGATAGATAGATAGATACAGTAGATAGATAGATAGATAGATAGATAGATAGATATATAGATAGATAGATAGATAGATAGATAGATAGATAGATAGATAGATAGATAGATAGATAGATAGATAGAAGAGAGAGTTCCATGTTGGACAATTCCACTGGTGTCCACAGCAGTGCCACAGTCTGGTCCATGTCTGGTGTCCACAGTCTGGTCCATGTCTGATGTCCACAGTCTGGTCCATGTCTGAGGTCCACAGCAGTGCCACAGTCTGGTCCATGTCTGGTGTCCACAGTCTGGTCCATGTCTGGTGTCCACAGTCTGGTCCATGTCTGAGGTCCACAGCAGTGCCACAGTCTGGTCCATGTCTGGTGTCCACAGTCTGGTCCATGTCTGGTGTCCACAGTCTGGTCCATGTCTGGTGTCCACAGTCTGGTCCATGTCTGAGGTCCACAGCAGTGCCACAGTCTGGTCCATGTCTGAGGTCCACAGTCTGGTCCATGTCTGAGGTCCACAGCAGTGCCACAGTCTGGTCCATGTCTGAGGTCCACAGCAGTGCCACAGTCTGGTCCATGTCTGGTGTCCACAGTCTGGTCCATGTCTGGTGTCCACAGTCTGGTCCATGTCTGAGGTCCACAGCAGTGCCACAGTCTGGTCCATGTCTGGTGTCCACAGTCTGGTCCATGTCTGGTGTCCACAGTCTGGTCCATGTCTGAGGTCCACAGCAGTGCCACAGTCTGGTCCATGTCTGGTGTCCACAGTCTGGTTCATGTCTGGTGTCCACAGTCTGGTCCATGTCTGGTGTCCACAGTCTGGTCCATGTCTGAGGTCCACAGCAGTGCCACAGTCTGGTCCATGTCTGAGGTCCACAGCAGTGCCACAGTCTGGTCCATGTCTGAGGTCCACAGTCTGGTCCATGTCTGAGGTCCACAGCAGTGCCACAGTCTGGTCCATGTCTGGTGTCCACAGCAGTGCCACAGTCTGGTCCATGTCTGGTGTCCACAGCAGTGCCACAGTCTGGGGTCCTTATGGCCCGTTCTTTTATCGCAAAATAACTGGGATGTGGAGGCTAAATGACATCACATCCGTTTTCTTAGCGTTCCATTTGCAGAAAACTGGAGCTGGGAAGTTCACTGTTGATCGGTCAGATCCAGTCGCTAGCCAGGCTAGCCATTGTTAGCAATAACAGTTGATAACACGGCATTTTGCGCGTACAAACACTGCAGCAACATGTCCACACAGATAGAAGTTAGACGGTGCTGTGTGTACAGCTGATTTAATGAGACACAAACGAGACAGAAGTGCTAATAAACAACATTTACTACCATTATAACTACTGTTGTTTTTGCGCTGGAGCAGCCATCTTGGATTTTTGAGGTCAGGGCTGCTGAGGCTCCTACGAGTTTGGAATGGGAAATCCCAGCTCATGGCCTTTGAACTGCCGTAAGATTACCAGTTCCCAGTTATAAAGGAATGCACATGTATTGACCGCATCGACCTGCCTAACTCCTGTTTAATACTGCAGCCTCTTACTGAGATCCACATTCTGGGACAGATTTAACCTGTTTGTCTTCCCCCCCTGTTCCCCCCCCCCGGCCCACAGGCCTTTTCATGTGTGCTGGACAAACACAGCTCATTGTTTCAATGTTCCAGCACTCAGCTGAGCGAACCCAGACTGGCTGCTTCAAGTGCCTGTAGGCTGCAACCAATAATGCAGACAGACAGGATCATAGCTCTTTCTTTGGGCTAACACATCTCTCTCTCTCTCTCTCTCTCTCTCTCTCTCTCTCTCTCTCTCTCTCTCGCTCTCTCTCTCTCTCTCGCTCTCTCTCTCTCTCTCTCGCTCTCTCTCTCTTCCACTGCCTCCTTTCCTCATCTCTACCAGGTGATACAGTTCACCTTCTTCCAGAGAATTCGTTCCAGGGATCCAACTGGGACTTTGGCAACATTGGCCTGGCGCTCTACAGTGGCCTGTTTGCCTACGGTGGCTGGTGAGTTGGCCCGTGCACCTAGCTGTGCCATCAGGATTCAAGACACATTGCATGCACACTAGGGGTGTCAAAAATAATCGATTATAAGATGCATTGCGATGCGGACCTGCACGATTCTGCATCGATTCACAATTAATGTCAAAAATCGATTATTTAAAAATATATATATATATCAAATAAAATATAATGGAAGTACATGCAGTTGTTTATTTTAATTATGGATCATAATACAATGCAATTCTAAATGCACTTTTATTTTAAAAGTAGCCACACAGTGAGAAAAAAGAAAGTGAGAAAAAAAATCATGTATTCGGGAAAAAAAGTGATGCATCGATTTAATCGAGATGCATCGAGATGCATCGATAATCGTTATCGAATCGAATCATAGCCCTCTGAATCGTAATCGAATCGAATCGTGAGGCCAGTGAAGATTCACAGCCCTAGTGCACACTCACAGTAACAACTTTGACACTGGTTTTGCCAGCTTTGATTCTTTATTGCGGTTGTTAAATTGGGCTCTAATTCAGTTCCAGAAAGCATCAAAAAAAAGTCTTGAATGTGCTTCTCTGAAACCTGCAGATACCCGAAGATGACATTGACACAGTTTTAGCCCAGGATGAAGAGCAGGTTTAGAATCTTCTTAAAGCAGGACTTACCCCCCCAGATTTCCTGCAAAACGGCTCCCCACTCGATCCGAAAACCCCGCAGGCAAGATGGCCCCCACACTCCCCTCCTTACCTGGCAGAATTCCTCCCCCATAAACTAACATATCTTGGCCAATAAGTATGTAACATACAAAATAAAACAACCCGTAATATCTTAATTTTATTTAGAATGCAGAGGACATGTACCGTAAATTCCGGACTATAAGACGCACCGGTGTATAAGCCGCGGGACCAAAATTGACTATTTTTTTCTTCTATAAGCCGCACCGGTCTATAAGCCGCGGGTGTTTTGATGTTTAATTACCATATGAAAGGGTTCGTGCACAGAGAGGAATGTCGGGAAAGCGATGGCTGTTTGGGGAAGCTCCCATTTATTAACATTTCAACAAAACAAAACAAAAGTCAGGTCACTAATCCCCAGACAAAATCACACAACAATAGGCTATATGTGCAGCAAACCTGTAACCAGAGAAGTCAAGTCACTAATGCTCGTCTTCCTCTTCTTCCTGCGTACTGAAACCACCAAAGTCCTCATCTTCAGTGTCGGAAACGAACAGGTTCAGGGTGGCTTCGTCAACCACTCTCCTCTCTCCTTCATTGTCACTCAAAACCAACGAACTCCTCTTCATCTATAGCTGTGTTTCCATTACAGTTTTTCGCAAAAGAATTGCGATATTTCTACAACTTCGACAATGTACAATTGCGACTTGTAGGCGTTTCCATTGAAGTTGCGTTTGAGTGATTCCCCGTTGCAGCAGCTGCCACAGTGATTACGCACGGGGATCTGCCCCATATCCCGTCCCCTGCATGCTCAAATCCAACCAATGGTCAATGGAAATCCCAACATGAAGTTACAATGCATATAAACGAGCCTGATTATCAATTCAAAAGAAAATGAGTCGCAAAATGTTGCTGGCTGCGTGAATGCAGTCAGCGCGACAGGCAGAGGAAAAAAGGTAGCCTAATAGCCTACAACTGGTCCGATTTAGAGATGGAGGGGGGAAAAGGCTGATTTGGTTCTATAATTGCACCTGAAACGTGTGCAATGTATTAGCCTACTCACAGTCACTGTATTCACTTCAGACAGCACCACCGCACCAGTGTGTGCTTTTCATCCTCTCATCTCGCCGCTGTGCCAAATGCGCGCACACAGGCAGCCTGCTGTCACCATGGACCGATTTCTGCCATTAAACATTATCTAATTTGCCCGGCTACGCTTTTGCACAACACTCGTCTTTCTGCTAGGTAGCGTTGCTTCAAAGTTTTCCACTTGCTGCGGAGGTTTTGACACGGCTATCGAACCTTACTTACCAAACTTATTTTCCGCTCCTTTTCCAAGGGATAATATGGGTCACATGACGTGCAAATGCGAAAAATGTGTTTCCATTACACTTTTGCGATAAACTGCTATATCGACACGTCTGAAAAACCACCTCATGATCATCTACTGCTCGTTCTCATGCTGTCGAGAACGAGCAAAGCTTTTTTTTGGTGAAAGAATCCTCCAGGGCGCTTCTTGTTAACAGTCCGAGTGAGTGGCAGGTCGAACGTCAAAGGCACTTCATCCATATTTATGATCTGCTCCGGTTCGATGGAATATTCCTTGATCTTCCTTTGTGTGAATTCGCCGAAGTTTGTGATTTTCTCCTGGTAGTCGGGGGAGGGAGTTGATGGGCTTGTGGCCGTTTGCTTACCGTAATTACCATATGTAAGTGGTCACGCACAGAGGGGATTGTCGGGAAAGAGATGGCTGTTTGAGGAAGCTCCCATTTACCGTATTACCGTAACATTTCAACAAAACAACATAACACAACACCACCGTTGTTTATTTTTACAGTGCACACAGTGTCCGCGGTGTGGTGAAAAGAGGGCAAGAGAGGAAATTAAAACAGAAGTGGATTTATAGTTAGAAAGAGTGCTAAAAAAGAGAGATTTTTTTTTTTTTTTTTTTTTTTTCTGAAAAAATCCATAGATAAGACGCACCGTTATATAAGCCGCAGGGGCCAAAAAACGGGAAAAAAGCCGCGGCTTATAGTCCGGAATTTACGGTAACTGTTTAGTTAAACTTGCATTCCAGGAATATTGTGCTTTAGTGGCTCGAGACTGTTTCGTCCTGAAACCCACACAGGTTGAGCCAGGCGTAACCTATGTGGGATTCGAAATAACGCATCCGAGATAGAAAACGTTATGAATATAGCCACGTTATAAACAACAAACTAACGCTGGTGATCCGTATGGAAACAGTGTTACTCGAAATGGTTAAAAGTTCTATCAATTTGGTCATTTAGTGGCGTTTTACTGCCATGTAACATAACTAACTAGCGGCTAATATTAGCCACAGTAGGCATTATCCACGGATGCAAAGGGCTCGCGCCGCGTGAACTACAGTAATAATCAATGGGGGAAAAAACTATTTTTCACATGAGTGGGTGCTAACCCCACCGTGACGTCACGATGTACCAAATATCCCATTCATTTTCAGGGCACAAAATAAGCAGTGTTCAACCCATAGAGGGAACTTATGCTGCTGAAAATGATACAAATGGTAAAATGGTAACAGTTTGGTCTCAAATGTGGAAATTCTGACCAGAATTCTTCACACACCACCCCCAAAGTCATATATATTGGTTAAAAGCTAAAAAAAAAAAAAAAGTGTTTTGGGGGTAAGTTACACTTTAACCTGTCAAATGTGAAGTGAAACTCTGATCCTCGTCTCGTTCTGCTTGCAGGAACTACCTGAACTTTGTTACAGAGGAGATGATTGAGCCGTACAAGTGAGTATTGTTGAGCGACCTTGCTGCTGTCCAGGTTTTAAAACAGGCATTTCAGCAGAGCAGGGAATCATAGTGTATAGCTGTCATTTTGAAATAGTTTGAAATCATTCCATGTGCAGAGAATTGATTTTGATATGTGTGTCTCTCTCTCTCTCTACAGGAACCTTCCCCGTGCCATCATCATCTCTCTTCCCATAGTGACAGTCGTGTACGTTTTGACCAACCTGGCCTACTTCACCACCCTCTCCCCTGATGACCTGCTCAGCTCAGAGGCCGTGGCTGTGGTGAGTGCACACTTAATAAAGCCATGCTTCAGTAGCCCCGACATATCGCTAGCTACTAGCTAGCCAGCGACGAGTAGGCCTACTACATTACTGTTGTGCTAACAGTAACGTTATTGTACTGTTCACTGTTTTTGTAGCATTTTTTCCACGGGCCATTGGGCCATGGTTAATGTTGAACCCTGTCACCTCTCCCCACCCCATGTCTCTGGATACAATAATGATCCTAAAATTCAGAAAATGCCTCAAATTATTCAAATACCCAAATTACTTTGCTGACTGATTACTCTGCGTATGTCTGTGTGCGTGCGTGTGTGTGTCTGTCTGTGTGCATGTGTGTGTGTGTGCGTGTGTGTCTGTGTCTGTGTGCGTGTGTGTGTGTGTGTGTGTGTGTGTGTGTGTGCATGTGTGTGTGTGCATGTGTGTGTGTGTGTGTCTGTGTCTGTGTGTGTGCGTTTCCTAGGACTTTGGAAACATCCACCTGGGTCCTATGGCATGGATTATCCCAGTGTTTGTAGGTCTGTCTTGCTTTGGATCAGTCAACGGCTCCCTGTTCACCTCCTCCAGGTAACACACAATAACCTACACAGACAGACCGTATGTAGCAACCTATGAACACATGACACACCTACACTGACACACACACACACACACACACACACACACACACACACACACACACACACACCTACACTGACACACACACACACACACACACACACACACAGGCTCAGGTAACATACAAATGCATGAACTTAAATAATTAATCTCTCTCTCTCTCTCTCTCTCTCAGGTTGTTCTTTGTGGGCTCCAGGGAGGGTCATCTGCCCAGTCTGCTGTCGATGATCCACCCCAGCCTCCTGACCCCCCTCCCCTCACTCATATTCACTGTACGTGCTGCTCTTATTTCCTAACATACACTACAACAGAGGCTCTTAGACACAATCTGTGACACGTTTTAAATAAATACTACTCTCTGTTGCTGATCGATCAAGCACAATATCCACTTCATGAAAGTTTTTACACGTCCTGTTCTCAAAACACTAAACAGACAAAGGAAAGAGCGCCACCTACAGTACAGAAACTCAAACTTCAAATCCAAGAAGAAAGACATCACAGTACTGAAGACACTGTCTGACTGACAGTGTAGAAACACCACACCACAGCAATGATCATTGGACATAAAATGAAAAAATAAATAAAATAATAATGAAATAAAACAAAACAAGGAACTTGCACATAGGCACTATAAGAACCAAAATGGTTTATTTTACAGAACCAATGACAAATCCTGATTGGCCAAGCACTTGTCTTAGTGCTGACCTTAGATGGGTCCAAGTAAAAAAAGAACCTACCTAAAGAACAAACATTGTAATATCCACACACTGTTTCAATATTTCTCCTTGTCTTGTATTACCCCTTAAGCTGTGTTCACACCAAGATATTTATTTTTCGCTCTGTCGCTTGATTCAACCCTTTGGAATCGCTCTGTCGCTCTGTTTAAATCGCTCATCAACAGGCACACGATTTGACGGACATGTGGGGGCTATAACGTTACGCAATGTCATGATATTTGTCCACTACGAGCCACCGTCATTGTTTACAAGCTAAAGCCTATCAGCGTGCTCCTAATGCGAGCTCCATACCGGTAGGACAGACTTCACTTCATGTCAGCTGTCAGCCTGTCAATGCGGTTTGTTGCCACACAATAAACCAGCGGTTTGTTCCAAGCCAGTGTGATCCTTGACTCGCTCTCACACGGCAGCCAATCAGCGTTGAACAGCGAGCGACTGATGCCAGCGTAATTTCGCTCGAGTTGGGATATTTCATCTGGGGCGACGAGCGTATTTTCTCCCTATCGCTCTGTCTCTGCCGCTCGGACGCCCAGCGATTTTTCTCCCAGGCGAATATACGCTCAATCGCTCGTTTGCATTGACTTTGTATGTAAACTCGACACCAGCGAAAAAATTTAATAGGTCGGTGTGAACGCAGCTTTATACCCTAAAACCTCAGGTCTCTGTACAGCTTGCAGCTTGGTCAGATGTCTGATATGCTTGTTTTATTGTCTCGCTCAACTTATTGCTCTCGCTCTCTCTCTCCAGTGTTTGATGACCCTGCTCTACGCCTTCTCCAACGACATCTTCTCCGTCATCAACTTCTTCAGCTTCTTCAACTGGCTCTGCATTGCCATGGCGATCGTCGGGATGATGTGGCTGCGCTACAAAAAGCCCGAGCTAGAGCGACCGATCAAGGTGAGCCCACCAACTCTCTGCGTGCGGCCAGCCAATCAGAGCGAGGGTGTACCTGGAAAGAAACTATTTTCATCATCATCATCATCATCATTTATCTAATGTGACTCGTTGACCATGATCACATGATATGGAACTAGGGCTGGGTGATTAATCAAATTTTAATCATGATTACGATTTGGGCTTTCCACGATTATGAAAACAAGATAATCGACATACAACGATTTTGCGGCTCTTGTCACTCTCGTTCTGTCTTGTGTTGTAAATCAAGCGCACCCCTTCCTTTGCTCGGCCCCTCCCCCAAAGCCCAAAGCACACGGTTTCGTTTCAGCTCGAGTTGTGAATGACTGTCATGTGAACAGAGAGCCACGGCACGTTTATCCTCCCCGGCTATTTCCTTGGTAGCACAAGAATAAGATGACAGAAGTCACAGAAAGAGAGCCGCTGGTCGAGAAGAGAGGTGAAACAACGTATGTGGGGTGGAAACACTATGGTTTCGCTGAGTTTAAAGGTCCACACATCAAGAGCGATGCGAATATACAGCACGGAATTTGCGATGCGAGTTTTGACCCACCTGTCAATCACAGCCACAGACTTGGAACAAACAGTGCAAGATATGCGCGGTCGTGGCAGCACCCCGCAACACAACCTCTCCCTCTTTCTTTAATCACTTGAAATCCACTCACAAAGTGGTCTATGACCAAGAAATAAACGCTAAACGAACAAAAAGACAAAGCCCCATCTAGTTACTCCTGCCACCGCAACGCAACACAGTCATCGATTCAGGACACTCTTTACAATGCGACCGCATATTCAACAGCTAACGAGCTCACAGATAAACATTAACAATAGCCTATTATGAACCTAACGTGTTATTGTAAGTCGCTTTGGATAAAAGCATCTGCCAAATGAGTAATTTAATGTAATGTAAACGAACGTTACTCAATAGCGTTCTCATTTGGTTAGTTTTGAGGTTTAAGGACTACTAGTTCAGATGTTTAACAACATATTGAATGTAGATTAATAGTTGCAGTTGGTTGTGGCAGTTCACTGCAACATAGTAGGCCTACATATACTGTATATTTATTTTAGTTTTTATTTTATTTCTAAATCTTTGCAATTTTATTTATTTTCACTTATTTATTTATTTTCAATTATATCTAAAATCCAAAGACATCCAATGTTAAAAAGAAAAGCCAGTGTCAATGTTCAATAAATTCATGATGTTCTCAATGTCAATGAGTAATCGTGTTAAATAATCGTGATCTCAATATCAATCAAAAATAATCTGTCACCACTGACTCACTGACTCAGTCTCACTTGGTCTCTGTCACCATCGACTCACTGAGCCACTCAACTTAGCTTTGGCAGAGCCAACCAACAAAGCTCCATTCAGTGGAGCTGAATGGAGACAGATAGGAGGTAAAGGACAGAAGAGAAGCTGGATGATATCAGCCAGTGATAAGGCCTGGTGGGCACTAGAGTGTGTGCGTGTGTGTGTGTGTGTGTGTGTGTGTGTGTGTGTGTGTGTGTGTGTGTGTGTGCGTGCATGCGTGCGTGCGTGCGTGCGTGTGTGTGTGGAAGGACATGTGTCTCCTGACTGGACCAGTTTCCGCAGGGCTGCCTAACACACAAAGGACCATTGTACTGTACATCTGTTGTGTTGCGTGTGTGTGTGTGTGTGTGTGTGTGTGTGTGTGTGTGTGTGTGTGTGCTATATGTGACTGTATGGATGCTTGTTTGTTCAAAGTATCGCCCCCTCCCACCCGGCTTGAATCCTCTGCCTGCCGGCATCACCATGTGTATTGATGATGAGAGGCGGAGTTTGGCAAGGCAGTGAAGTGAACCAGGCCAGAGACAAGAGATGTCCTGGTCTACTGTGTGACCAAGCAGTGGGACAGTGGTGGCACTGTCTCTCTCTGGTCTACTGTGTGACCAAGCAGTGGGACAGTGGGACAGTGGTGTCACTGTCTCTCTCTTCTGTCCCTCCTCACATTCCTGCTGCTCAACAGTTTGGGCAGAGGAGGCGGTGGCCAGAGACTCACAGGTCTCTGAGTTTACAGATGGAGCATTTCAGTTTATGGTAGGGATGTTCATCAATTGTCGAAAATCGATAATTGATCGTTAAGGAATGGAATCGATCCTGTGGAATTTGGATCGATTATTGTTATTATATATATATATATATATATATATATATTTTTTTTTTGCGGACTAGGTTTGGGTGGAATTCGTTCCTCCTCGCCCCACTCAATTGCACAGCCGACTAACGTGAGGTGGAGCTTCATAGTCTCTAGTTTTCTGGCTGGGCACGGGCCTTTGTGCCAACAAAACTGTTTTAAACATGGGAAATTCACACTGGCATGCGCCGGGGACAGCAGTGTTGGAGAGGAGACACATTGAAATAAAGAGTTCATTGAGGAGAACACATTGTCTTTCGTATTTTCTGCCATAGGCATTCATTTTGTTAAATATATATATATATATATATATATATATATTATTATTAATATGATCGATAATCGATAATTGATCGTTAATTTTCACCGATTATCGATTATGGAAAATTTTCAAAATGAACATCCCTAGTTTATGGACTGCATTTTAGGTGTTTAGAGGTGCTGATGATCTAGTGCAGTGATTTCCAAAGTGTGGGCTGCGGGCGCGGCCCACTGTTGGGCCGTTGGGGTACTGCAGGTGGGCCGTGAGTGGTCTTCTTCGGTAAGCTGTCCGGATACACAATTAACTGGACAAAGAGCGACTTTATGCCTCTCTCTGACGTCTTCACTCCCGGTTTCTTGGAAAATCTCCCATTTAAATTGGCAAAGGACCGCCTCACCTATCTTGGCTTGACCATACCGTGAGATCCTAAACTAATATTTAAATTGAACTTTGCGGATTTTGTTTCAAGAATTAAACGGTGTATAGAAAACGGGAAAATCCTGCCCCTCTCCATGATTGGCTGTATGAACTAATTTAAGATGGTTTCTCTTGAGGTACGGTGGTGCAGTGGTAAGCACTATCGCCTCACAGCTCGAAGGTCGTGGGTTCGATTCCCACCTGGGGACGAGGTGAACGCTGAAGGAATGCGTGCCCGTCCGCATGTCCTCGAGTGCCCACCGCCCGGGTGGGGTCGGCAAAAGGGCCTTTCTGTGTGGAGTTTGCATGTTCTCCCCGTGCCTCCTGGGGGTTTCCTTCATATAGGAACCCCCTTCACAAAAACATGCAATATCCTGGTTGCTAGTGTGGTTCCTCCTCTGGTCGTTAAGGGCGCCTGTTCAGAGGGAGGGGAACTGGTTGGAATAGCGTGAACCTCCCACATGCTATGTCCTACCGGTGAAGCTTCCTCTGTCAGGTGAAAAGAAGCAGCTGACTGACTGCCCATGTCTCGGAGGAAGCTTGGAGCCAGTCTCGGCTCTCCCCAGATCGGCAGAGGATGGAGTAGCAACCAGGATTGAGAAATCAAATGAGCACTAATGGGGGATAAAATGGGATTTAAAAAAAAAAGAAAAAAAAGATGGTTTCTCTTCCTAGGTTCCTTTATCTTTGTTAAAATCTTCCCATCTTTCTCACATCAGCTTTTTTCAAAGAACTGGACTCTGTAATTCTGTCCTACATCTCGAATGATAAAAACCACAGAATTTCAAAAATTCACTTGAAAAAAAACCCAAGTCTGAGGGAGGTTCTGGCCTTGCCAGTATTTAGGCACTACTACTGGGCTGCTAATGTTAGGGCTCTGATGTACTGGCGGCAAGGGAAGGCTGAAAATGGAGGCCAGCTCCATTGTCAACTCTTCCTTGCCAGCCATGCTATTTGCTAAGTCAGAGAGACCTGGGACCTTAGAAAATTTTAATTTAAGTTTTGTCCGAAGTTTTAACCCAGTCAGGAGTGTTTTGAGTCTACCAGATGTTTCTGCCCACAAGCAAATTTGTTTCAGTCACTCTTTTTTGGCTCCATGGTCAGACAGAAACTACCATGCTTGGAGTGAGAAGGGGCTCGTTTCCATCAAAGACTTATACATAGATGGTCATTTTGCATCCTTTGATCTACTGAAGAGGAAATTTGAGTTGCCTGGAAATTTGTTCCAAGATTTACACCTTTGAAGAGCTCCCGAATGAACATGCTTTTTTTTATGTATGTATTGCTGAGCCCTTCTCACTCCAAGCATCTTATCTCTAGATTTCTGTCTGTTTGACAACTGCAACACGGCCTCTACTGAGAGGATTAGAGAAGCATGGCAGGAGGAAGTTGGTATTGATTTATCTGACATATGGGCAGTACATCGGTGGTACAACTCTGCTCAGTTAACAGCAGACACCAGCTGATCCAATTTAAAGTCACTCACCATCTTCACTATTCCAAGTATAAACTACACAGGATCTTCCCTTCTGTCTCGCCACTGTGTGTCAGGTGTCAGAGGGAACTATCTCATATCTCATGCCTTCTGGTTCTGCCCTTCATTAACGGGATTCTGGGCCAAAATATTTGATTGGTACTCTTAAGGCCTACAATATAACCCTACAGCCAGAGGCAGAACTCACCATCTTCGGCTGCTCGGAGTCCTCTCTGAACTTCCCTACAGCTGTGCTACAATCTCTGACACTGGGGACAACTGTCGCCAAAAGACTCATTCTGAAGGAATGGAAGTCCTCCTCTTCACCTTTTTTTCAGTCGTGGCTGATGGACATGATCTCTGTTATACAGATGGAGAGACTCAGGTCCCTGAGAACCAACCCGCTTGGAAGGTTCTCGGCTATCTGGGACCTGTTTTTGGCCGACTTTAACGAGGTTAAGAACAACTAGAGACTGAGGTTAGGGGTGACGGACGGCTCGTCCGGCGGGTATCTAATGGAGCCCTTGCGTGGGATCCCATGAAGACTACCTCTTACAAACACATAAGCACCTTACGCGGCTGCTAGCACCACCTTATAATGTTGGATATCAATGATGTTGTTTTCTTCATTTTCCTGTGTCTGAGCCTGTTTGACTTTTTTGTTTGTTGTTCTACAAAAAACTGAAAATAAAATATTGAAAAACAAATGCGGCTCAAGTCCAAAGTCCCCGTCTCTGCTAGGATCCCTCTTGTCCAATCAAGCTCGGAACTAAGTGTTGTCTAATTGTCTTTAGGTGAACATCCTCCTGCCAGTGAGCTTTGTGCTGGCATGCCTCTTCCTCATCATCGTCTCCATCTGGAAGACTCCGAAGGAGTGCGCCATCGGCTTCGGCATCATCGCCACCGGAGTGCCCGTCTACTTCTTTGGTGTCATTTGGCAGAACAAGCCCAAGTGGCTGCTCCAGGCTATCTGTGAGTCTGTGGGTGTGTTCCTGTGTGTGTGTGTGTGTGTGTGTGTGTGTGTGTGTGTGTGTGTGTGTGTGTGTGTGTGATGCTTTGTGAATCAATAGTTTATGTGCATTGTGGATAATTGTGACTCTTTTTGTTTCCAGTCTCGACCACGGCGTTGTGTCAGAAGATGATGGAGGTGGTGCCTCAGGAGTGATAAAGAGGCCACGCCCCTATTTACAGCCAGCATCCAATCAGATAGCACCAACCGCGTGACCTCTGAACTCTGACATCACTGCTGATCCAGGCTGACCTCCGTTGACCACCTTTCCACGCTGCTCCCTCACACACACGCGCACACACACACACACACACACACACACACACACACACACCCTGTCTGTGGGAGGTTGAGACTGAGAGACTGACATGTTCAAGCATTTTGGAGCTACAATGTCTTTACAGTCTGTCAAAGATTTGCCTCTTGTTGTGTTGTCGCCATTTTTTGGGTTGTCATGGTGAGTGTTTACTATTTTTACAGTCACTAACCCAAACGTCCAGTTGATAAGGAATCCTTTTGTTGTTGTTATTGTTGTGCATTGTTGTTTGTTTTTCCACGTTGAATCGTTTTTTGTTTTTCTTCTGTGAATGACTTCAGGTAGAATGTCATTCACCCGTTGTGTTTAGCAAGTTGTGCCTTATGCAGCAAACGAAAAGTGTAACTGACCCTAGGTGAGTTTCCTCCCCGGCAGTTTGGCCATGACCGGCTAACAGCGCCCTCTACCCTGAAACAGCTGTAAAATGGAACTTTCTTTTCAATCCCCTAAGCATCCACTTTTCCACACATGTTGTTGTTCAGCAATATTGGATGAAATTCTATTTTTACTACCTGAGAGGTGTTGCTCGGCAAAGACTCTTTAGTATTCTTAAATGTTCAGCAAGAACCATTGGAAACATTTGGGCCCTGCGGTAATTACAATGACACGTTTACCTAGAAAACGTGGATTGTATTGGGTGCCTGTGTGGTGTGTTTTAGCCCTATTGTCTGTCATTTGTGTTTTAGTCCTATTGTCTGTTATTTCTGTGACAGACTGCAGTTCTTTTTGAAGTTGTCTGTGCTGCTGTAGTGAGAGAGTGGCTCAGGAAGAATGCAGATCTCAGTCTGTTTTTTCGGTCTATTTTGTCAGTGATCGGACAGCCGACTGACGTACCCGATCACATGTAGCCTAGCTGTCTTCACATGTAGCCTAGCTGTCTTCAGACACTATGTGCAGTTTGTCTCCCATGTGGCTATTCTGTAAATGTTTTGTCTCTCATCTTAACCGAGTCCTTCAGAGAGGAAGATGAAATGTTTTGGGCTGGTGACATTTTATGTCGTAAAATTCCCTCAACCGTGAAACAGTGAAGGGTTGTAGATATAATCAGGCATGATGGCTTCAGACTGGATTGCTTTGTGCAGAGAGCCTCATATTTGTGTTATCCGTTTTTTTGGAAAACGGATAACTCCTCATGATGAAAACACAACTGTTTTCATGCTTTAGATTATTTGGGGGGGTTTACTTTGAGTGATTCTTCTACCCTCGGAGATCTGTATTGTTCATAATGAGCCTGGCTCCCAGCGTGAGATGACATGTTAAGTTCAGGGTGAAAAAGTGTTTCAGAGCCAACATGGTCGACTACGTACTGTAATCATAGCTATGGAGGAGCTTATTCCTGTGAATCCTGTGCAGTTTGTAGCTGATAAACAGAGAAATGGATCGCAGTTGTACACACACTGTCAGGTTAGAGCAGAGTGAAAGAGTCCCGGCTTGGAGAACCTGATGCTACTGTAGGTGTGTGTGTACTGTAGGTGTGTGTGTTGTAGTGAGTGAACTACAGTCGCAGTTGTACACATACTAGGCATCTTGCGCGCCCGCCATGCGGGATCGCTAGCTCAGGCGCGGCCTCGCCCGCCCTGCAGCTCACATCAGTCATGTCATAAGATGATTTTGGTCAATAATGATGTCACTGATGATGTCATAGACATTGTGACATCATCAGTGGGACAAAAATGGAAACAAACCGCAATCTCGCGCTCTAGGCTAGCACGCTACACAGGCTCGCCCGACCTGCAGCTCGCCTACTGCGCGCCGCATACGCATATTGCATGGCCTGCAATAGCCTCACCCAGGAAGGATGACATCACTGATGACATCATCACTGAACTTCTCAGTCAGGAAGGATGACATCCCCTCATCACTAGGTAATTAGGGCTAATCACCTAATTAAAAAATCTGGCTCCGTCAGGTCACCCGCACGGGTGCTCTTTACACTTCCTGAAAGTTTCAGCCCGAACACATAAAACGACATCGGACACTTGTCATTCTTATAGGATTCCTAGGCTCGGCTAATTCCTAGGTTCGGCCGCTGCTGTGCGGGCTCACTTGCATCCATCCACTGATGATGTCACAACTTCGCATCACTGATGACATCACAATTGCTCTTATGACATCACTGATTATGTCACAATGCCTATGACATCATCAGTGGGACAAAAAAAAACTTGACTGAAATGCGAGCAGGCCAATAACACGAGGAAGGCAGCACCTACTGTATAAAGTACTTTCATTCTATTGCCACTAACAGAACACGGCGGTTTGTTTAAGTGTGACGTAGCTCACATTCTGTCACTTTTTGTCATTTCCATTCAAATTCCAGCTGCATTCATTGTTAGGGGAGGCGTCCTGGTCCTGTCAAGAGCTTCATCGCACTGGTCTTAATCAGAGTGAAGCCAATAGTTCCACTGTGCTGTTCAACACTTGTACAGTATGTTTCTCTGTTTAATTCCATGTTATATTTTTGCTATATTTGTAGTGTGTGTGTGTGGACAGCCCCTCTGTGATAGACAGTGAAGTGGTCTTTTGGGCAGGTGAGGGTGAAAGGTCAAGCAGGACATAAGGGTGGGGGGGGGGGGGGTGTATGTGTTTTGTTTTGACCATGTCTCCACTCTGAGAGCATAAAAGAAGATTAAAATAGTTAGTGCTGTATTATCAACGTCGACTCTGCTCCTGCCAACGGGTCAAACGTTACCACGGCGGCAGCCGCTCACACGTTTCCACAGAAACAGCGTGCCAGGTGGTAGAGCCAGGTGGTAGAGCCAGCCAGGTGGTAGAGCCAGGTGGTAGAGCCTGCCAGGTGGTAGAGCCAGCCAGGTGGTAGAGCTAGCCAGGTGGTAGAGCCTGCCAGGTGGTAGAGCCTGCCAGGTGGTACAGCCTGGTGGTAGAGCCAGGTGGTAGAGCCAGCCAGGTGGTAGAGCCAGCCAGGTGGTAGAGCCAGCCAGGTGGTAGAGCCTGCCAGGTGGTAGAGCCTGGTGGTAGAGCCAGGTGGTAGAGCCAGCCAGGTGGTAGAGCCTGCCAGGTGGTAGAGCCAGCCAGGTGGTAGAGCCTGCCAGGTGGTAGAGCCAGGTGGTAGAGCCAGCCAGGTGGTAGAGCCTGCCAGGTGGTAGAGCCTGCCAGGTGGTAGAGCCTGCCAGGTGGTAGAGCCAGGTGGTAGAGCCTGCCAGGTGGTAGAGCCTGCCAGGTGGTAGAGCCTGCCAGGTGGTAGAGCCTGCCAGGTGGTAGAGCCAGGTGGTAGAGCCTGCCAGGTGGTAGAGCCTGCCAGGTGGTAGAGCCTGCCAGGTGGTAGAGCCAGCCAGGTGGTAGAGCCTGCCAGGTGGTAGAGCCAGGTGGTAGAGCCTGCCAGGTGGTAGAGCCTGCCAGGTGGTAGAGCCAGGTGGTAGAGCCAGGTGGTAGAGCTGCAATGGTTACTGTAGAAACGGCGCTGCTCGATGGGGGTCATGTTTATGTTTTAGACGTAGAACCACGTTCTCTAACACTCCAGCCATCACACACGCCAATGGGAAACTAATCTGAATATAGTACTGTAGAAAGTTTATTTATTTATTTCTAGGAAACTTTGTTGTTTATTATTGTTATTAGTCCCTCTAATTTTTTTACAGGGCATTTTGTGAAAAGTGCTTTACAAATAAATCTAAAGTTCTTTTTCCACTCTTGTGTTCTGTTGTGTTTTGTTTTGTCCATTTATTTTTTTATTTCGCTATTCTTAACAACAAAACTTTATGATGACGATTATTATGACTTAACCATAATCTTTCCTTATTAACTATGTACTGTGTTAAGTTACTTTTTTCAGCTACCAGGTCTAAAATGATAAATACTTGTTTCCTCTAGATGCCAACTTGGGCTAGATGTCAAAGCAACCACTGTACAAAAACAGCTGATAAGCACCATCAAGTCAAGTGCAATGAATATGCATGAAAACATTTGCTAGTAGCCTAGACCCCCGTTACACAACCTTTACTTTACTTTACTGTACATACTGTAAACCATTTGTAAAATGTATTTTCCCCCCATGACTTTTCTTATCTACTCCATGAATTCAAGAGAATCCCTGGACAGTGAATACGCTTCTCAGCACATTCATACTGTGAATGTCAGTTCAAACTATTGATGATGATATCATCCTGTGTGGCTGGACCAGCACACTTTGGCTTGATTTGATGTTTATCCATGTAAAATTCATGGATCAAATGTTATCACATGGACACATGGAAAAATGTGCTAAATTGAATAGATTTTACAGGGGCCCTATCTTCCCAAAAGCGGTAATTTAGCGTTTGCGCTCGTTTAACGCCGTGTGCAATGCAAATTGGGGGCCTGTAATAATTGTACTGGGCATTGGCTGCCACAAGCCAAAGCAGGCGTTTCAGCGCTAAAATGTGGTGATAGATGGCATTATGCTATCGTCAGCAGCGCGCAATTACTTTGCGCTAAGAGCTTTGAAAAGGACCTCTTACGCGCAAATACTTCTCTGCGCTGGGTTGCGCGCCATAATCTCCGTGCAGCGCAGTGCAAGTAAAATCCCTATTGGATATGTCATTACGCACAGCCTTGCCATGCCAGGACATCAAATTATGCTGCTAAAATTGGGTATTAGCAGATAATTCAGTGAGGCAATCAACTATAACTCACTGAGAAACTTTTATCACATCGCAAAGAGGGAAATTAATTTGTTGGACAATGGACATAGGCTATTTACCGTCATAACCCGGAGGGTCGTTGCCAGCACAGACGATCTGTCAATAAGCTCTCTCTGAGTGCACTGTACGCATGGAGAGAATTACAGGATATTGCATGCCTCGTGCAACAGCCATTGCCAGACGGGAATCTGATTGGTT
>NC_139636.1:32129543-32132043 GCF_964638095.1 Poromitra crassiceps
TTTGTGCTACATCCCTGCCTATGGTGTACTCACTGTATACAGTGAAAGCATACGTGGTTGATTCTGTTTCTACGCTACATGTGTGTTTCCAAAGAGACTTCACTTCAATTGGATTAGGATTACTAGTGTTTAGTTTAGTCTTTTGTCCATATAGTTCCTGGTCCACACTCACTTGCCCGTTGTGTGAATGAATGAATCTCTCCCAAATGGAATTGAAATATAGCTTTCTGTAGCAGTTCAGGTTTTCACCCATTGTTTGTTAATATCCTGGTGTACATTTTATCCCTATATTTCATATCTTGTTTCTGAATGAACTGATTAGAGCTGGTCTTGTGTGTGTCTAATACTTTGCTTATTAAACATTTGAGCCTATAAATAGTAGCATTTTAGTGGATGTATTGGGATTTATTTTGGAAAATATTTTACTCTGAGTCGGTACATTTTATTTCCTAAATGGAATTATGTCTTTTTGCAGTAATTTGCCTGCATCAGCTTTACTCTCATTGCAGGCAGTGTTTGGACTTAATACCAAACTCAGTCAATTCTGATATGAGGTATGATATATCAGCTATAATAGCTGTGATGTAGAATGTTTCACATGTTTGTATTTGTACCTCTGCCATCAAGTCACTATAGATGTGTGAACAGTAGGGGTGAAGAGGAAGGCTGCTGCTGTGTTTATGAAGTGCTTTTTATCGGTCCTCTCCTTCTCAAGCCTTACTCTGTGTTCTAATTCTTCTCAAGCCTTAATAATCTGTGTTCTCATGCTCTTCTCAAGCCTTAATCTGTGTTCTCATGCTCTTCTCAAGCCTTAATCTGTGTTCTCATGCTCGTCTCAAGCCTTAATCTGTGTTCTCATGCTCGTCTCAAGCCTTAATCTGTGTTCTCATGCTCGTCTCAAGCCTTAATCTGTGTTCTCATGCTCTTCTCAAGCCTTAATCTGTGTTCTCATGCTCGTCTCAAGCCTTAATCTGTGTTCTCATTCTTCTCAAGCCTTAATCTGTGTTCTCATGCTCTTCTCAAGCCTTAATAATCTGTGTTCTCATGCTCTTCTCAAGCCTTAATAATCTGTGTTCTCATGCTCTTCTCAAGCCTTAATAATCTGTGTTCTCATGCTCTTCTCAAGCCTTACTCTGTGTTCTCATTCTTCTCAAGCCTTAATCTGTGTTCTCATGCTCTTCTCAAGCCTTAGTCTGTGTTCTCATTCTTCTCAAGCCTTAATAATCTGTGTTCTCATGCTCTTCTCAAGCCTTACTCTGTGTTCTCATGCTCTTCTCAAGCCTTAATAATCTGTGTTCTCATGCTCTTCTCAAGCCTTAATAATCTGTGTTCTCATGCTCTTCTCAAGCCTTAATAATCTGTGTTCTCATGCTCTTCTCAAGCCTTACTCTGTGTTCTCATTCTTCTCAAGCCTTACTCTGTGTTCTCATGCTCTTCTCAAGCCTTACTCTGTGTTCTCATGCTCTTCTCAAGCCTAAATAATCTGTGTTCTCATGCTCTTCTCAAGCCTTAATAATCTGTGTTCTCATGCTCTTCTCAAGCCTTACTCTGTGTTCTCATGCTCTTCTCAAGCCTTACTCTGTGTTCTCATGCTCTTCTCAAGCCTAAATAATCTGTGTTCTCATGCTCTTCTCAAGCCTTAATAATCTGTGTTCTCATGCTCTTCTCAAGCCTTACTCTGTATTCTCATGCTCTTCTCAAGCCTTACTCCGTGTTCTCATGCTCTTCTCAAGCCTTAATAATCTGTGTTCTCATGCTCTTCTCAAGCCTTAATAATCTGTGTTCTCATGCTCTTCTCAAGCCTTAATAATCTGTGTTCTCATGCTCTTCTCAAGCCTTACTCTGTGTTCTCATGCTCTTCTCAAGCCTTACTCTGTGTTCTCATGCTCTTCTCAAACCTTAAGAAATAGATTGTATACTTTATTTTTCTTTCACCATGCAACAAACATTTAGTTTGTGACAGTGTGACACATTCTATTGCAAGAGAAGCATTATCTTCCATGTTGTTTTCTAGTTATTATAATAACAATTTCCAAAAACAGCATTTGTTTTGTATTTTGTGTATTTCAAATGAAAGACTATTTTTCCAGTATTTTCCCAGGGCTCCCTTGAAAAGAGGTTTCGATTTCAACGGGACTCACATGGTTAAATAAATGATAAATAAATACATAAAAATTATTTACTTTTGTTAAAAAAAATATTGTTAAAATATCGTATCGTATCGTTATCGTGAACCCAATATCGTGTATCGTATCGTATCGTGAAATTAGTGTATCGTGACACCCCTAATATGTATACATATACATATACATATACGTATATATACGACAAACATGATGGGTGACTTCAAGTCCAAGTTCTATTTTATTATTATAAAGCACCCTGGCATAAAAAAGAGGATCACTTGGGAAAAATAAATAAAAATAAAGTACAATAAGACTTGATTAATTGGTGGTGACGATTAATTGGTGCTCACTGACACATTATAAAAGACAGTTGC
>NC_139636.1:32137043-32199543 GCF_964638095.1 Poromitra crassiceps
TCAGACCTTGTATTTTGTGTATTTTAAATACATAAAATACTTTTTTTTTTATGTTATGTCACTTTATTCTCAAATTGACAAATTTTTGACATTGACACAGGTTTAAACTGTGGGATAAAAAAAGGCAATGTGACTGACATCACTTCTACTCTGCCTCTGATTGGCTTACCCTCAGAACAAACCACAAATCAGAGGCAGAGTAGGGTGGGTCTTGAGTCAGACTTCACATCACTTCTTCGCATACACTAGTAGTGAAGCATCGTGTTGGTGGAAATTCCCCCAGACATAAATTACTAATATAAATGTGATGATTTGATATTGCATGATGCACTGGCCTATCTGCAAATGAAACGGTTTACTGGATATTCAAAGCAGTGTATTAGAGAGACACAACTAATATAATCTGGCTAAGTGGGTGGTGGTGGGTGTGGCGTGGGAGTGGCGGCAGACAGTGTGGGTCACGATTGTGATGTCATCAGTGATGTCACTTGAGTAATTGTTGTGATGTCATCAGTGATGTCACTCAAGCAACTGATTGCCCAACTGTGATGTCACTCAGGCAGTTGTGATGTCATCAGTGATGTCACTCGAGCAACTGTGATGCAGTATGAGCCAATGCGGTGCACAGTTGCATGATGGCACCTAGGTGGGTGGGCTGTGTCTGTCTGTCTGTCAGTCACGATTTTGGGAGTCCGTGGAGTGGGCGATTTCCATAACTGCAGCCATGGCGCATCATCTCCAGAGTCTCCACCTATATTGTCATCTGTGGCTAAACATGGTCAAAGTTTGAAAACTTGAGGTTAACATGTAGAAATGCTGCCTCTAAGTCAAAAGCCCTCACAGAAGGTGATTAACAGCTGAAGTGAGGGAGAAATTAGCTGTGCTGAAAAAAAGCTAAAACTGAAATGGAAAAACTGTAATGTGTTAGAGGGTACACAAAGGAGAATACTGTCAGAGAGGACTAAGAGATGATTTACCATCTAAGGAAACCAGAAAATGTCACATTTGAGAAGATGGAATCAGAGAATTAGGACATTTTTCCTGAAAGAAATGGCTCAAAATGATTAATAGATTATCAAAATAGGCAATTAATGTAATATTTGGCAATTAAACGATGAATTGACTAACCCTTGGAGCTCTTTATCGGTTTTTATAAAATGTATTTTTATGTATTTTCAAAATACAAAATACGTATTTGTATTTCAAATACATTTTTCAGACCAGTATTTTGTATTTGTATTGTGATACATTTCTTGAGCAAGTATTTGTAATTTGTATCAAAATACTTTTTGATGTATTTTCGCCCATCTCTGGGAGTCAGATGCTGAAGTTGATCTCAAATTCAAATGTTCCGAATCCATATAGTTGCCTTTTGCTGCCATTTGGGGCCAATAAAGAGAAAAGTTGCATCATACAGCTTAAGTTGGCAGGCAGACAAATATGTGTGTTTATATGTTGATGCTGCATAAGTATTATACAAGTCCATGAACACACACACACACGCACACACACACACACACACACACACACACACACACACACACACACACACACACACACACACACACACACACACACACACACACACACACACACACACACACACACACACACACACACACACACACACACACACACGTGCATGTGAGTGAATATGTGTCAGAGGGGTCTTGGCAGTAAACAGATGCCAACTCAGGGTGTCAAGACTGTTTGCTGCTCATTAGTAGATGTGTCTCTCTGGCTGTGTGACATTCCACACACCCTGGAGGAATATGTCTGAATGACTGATGTGAAATAGCACAAGGGACAGTTATATCATGTGCACTGAAAACAAAATCTTACTAGGTTACCAAGTTGAAGTTCAGTTCAAAATGTTACCTGATAGACGCCTGGTCTGCAGTTCTCCTCCCGAGCACTAGATGGCGCAGAGTGATTTACACGCTGCTCATTACGTCACTTTTGTTGCAGGAAGTAAAACCCTCGTTTGTCAGAGGAAAGGAGTGACATGTGGGTATTTGTTTAGCTAGGCATGTCGCACAGATTTCATTCAAATAGATACAATTATCTGTGTTGCCAAGTGTATTCGTTAGTGCATTAGAGTAGCCATGGGTAAAAAGAAAGACAAGAAGGTGAAGGGAGCGGAGAAGACAGCTGCCAAAATGGAAAAAAAGGTTTCCAAGAGGTCCAAACGAGAAGAGGTACGTTAACGTTAACGTTAGCCTAGCCTTTTAGCCCCAGAAGTGACCCTACTACTGTAGGCTACTCCGTATATTATACTCGTGCAGTAGTTAGGGTCATATAGCGTTCTCATAGGCAATAAGGGGGAAAGGCTCTCCTACTCGTCTCCGACGTCCGATTGCAGATCCAAAGATATAAGTCCTACGGAAGCCAGTAATTTAGTCGGTGCTGTTAAAATGATACTGCTGCGTGAAACAACCGTTTAAAAGCAGTCTTTCCACAGCCTGTGCTGAATTTACAGCAGGGTGTGTTTGATCTCAATATCATGGTGCACGCGACGAGCAAACATGTAGTCACACGGAGACGGCGGCTCAGTCAGTGATCATTGATCAGTGTCATTGATCACTGACTGATCACTGATCAATGCAAATCCAGCGCACCTGGGAAGCAAAACACGCCAGGAAATACTCAAACTCCCAACTCCTGTCATCACTAGGAAGTAGGAAGCTTCTCCTCTCCTAAATATACGGCACAGCCTCAATGCGAGACTCATCATCAAGAAGGAAGAATGACTGATGAGTCTCGCGTTGAGGCTAACGTTGGCCCAAGTGGTTTATGCCACTACTGCTCCAGGCAGCATGTCCAAAGTGCGGCCCTAAGTGGCCCTCGGGTTGTCTCTCAACATATATGATATGTGACCCTCCACACAGTAGTGGTTGATCAAGCAAGTTCAATTCACGTTTTTTCTGTTCACCTAATGATGACAGCACTATCATACAGTTTGTATACAAGCAAGTAGGAACAACAGGCAATAATAATGTTTTCAGATGGTAAACAAAATCCTTAGGGGACATTCACACCCAAAGCGCTTTTGGAGCTGCCAGCGTCTTTCTGCAATTCATTCTCTATGAACGCACCTGGCATTTAGCGCTTTTGTTTTTGAAGGAGCGCTGTGGGCGTCGTTTTAAACTTTAAAGCTGAAAAAAGTTGAACATTAGAGGAAAAGCGCGCTGCTCGTCTTTTCCACTCCTACATTTTCTCCTCCCGAGGAATCCTCAACCTCCGCTGCTGCCAGAATTGGCAATAATCTGTCTTTCATGTTGACAGTGAACAACATTGAACAGACAAAACCAGCTGGCTACCGTCCGTGTGGTCGTTGTGCTGCTATCTGTACTGCACGCGGCTGCAGGGGGAAACAAAACGGAGTACAAAAGAAACGCTCCGTGCGCTGTGTTTTGTGCACAATGGAAGCGCTCTCAACATGATTTTCATAGCGTTCTGACACCTTGGTCCCACCAAGTCCGTCTGCGCAGCGTTCTGGCTGCGCCACATCTTTGCTCCGTCCTCTGCACGGCAGCATGTCCCACCGCACACGTTTCAGAAGCGGAGCGCTTCCGAGCGCTGCCTGGCAGCTGGATGCAAGATCGCGCGGGAATTACGAGATCGCGCGATACTGTGTGTACAATGGGGTGGATGTAAAGAGCACAACACACAAACAACACAAAGAAAGGAGGATCCTGGAGCACTCAATTAACTGGAAAGTGATTTTAATAAGGTGCAGTGACTAACGTTTCGACGCACAGCGTCTTCATCAGAGTCAAACTGGTTTGACGCTGAAGAGCACACAGCAGTAATATAGAGCATCTTGTGCCGAACTGCATGTAAACGAAGCGTTGAAATCCTTTGAAAAAACCGCTGCGCGCGTCCTTTTTACTATCACAACCACATCATCATAAACTCCTTGGCTCCTGGCTTGTAATTGCGAATGCCTGGAAATATCCTACCCACAACTCAACTAATTGTGATTGGCTAACCCCACAACTTAATGGAATTCTGATTGGTTAAAACACCTGTCATCAGAATTGTCGTCCCCATGTCATGACCAGAGTCGGGTCTTCGCGAAGGGTTGCTGGCTTGCTGTCAATCAAATACCATTTGCCGGCTGTTGGAGGCTATTCCAAATATTTAACCCTATATTTGCTGAAACAAAGTGAGTCCAAGATCATAACAATTTAGTGACATTATTACTGTTATTTCAGTGAATAAAAACGAATAAATAACAAATACAAATAATTTATTAGGGGGGAAATTATTTTCTTTTCAATTTCTTCTTGGGCCTTCACTGAATACCTAGAAGGCCCAGACGGTTCCCCTCTGAGATATGATGCGAGAAGCAGCTTCCCGGTAATTTCCATTCATAAAAGTTTGGACACCCCCACAGTCATTCTTTGCCATAGAATGACTGCTGTCTTCTATAACATTCGTTAGGTAACGTTAACCTACTGCTATCCTGTCCTGACCTTGTGCTTTTTTCTGTGCTTAACGTTATCTTGGTAGCTTTTTCGTACTTTATTTCAAATGTCCTCGATCTGTTGTGAAACATATTTTTAGCTAGCTGGGTAGCTGTTGGTCTGTCCACTAGATAGTTTACTAAAAATAGCTAGCTGCTTTAAAAATTCAACAGTGTAGTGTCACACAAATGGAACATTATTAACCAGTGCCAACATTAACAGTTACACATTAGCTAAAGCCATTATATCCTCCAGCTGCCTTTTCTGTCTTTCCTTCTTCCCTCCTTTTTGCCCCCTTCCTTGCTTCCTCCTTCCTCCCTTCCTTCCCTCCCTCACTCCCTTGATCCCTCTCCATCTGCAGGAGGATCTGGAGGCCCTGATCGCTGAGTTTCAGACTCTGGATGCCAAGAAGACACAGGTTGTGGAGACGGCTTGTCCCCCTCCGTCAGCAAGGTGAAAGACTACATCTTCTTGAGAGAAGACTGTATTTAACCCATTGATACCTGATGCAGCATTTGTGTGTGTATCCCTTTAAGACCGCGAACCGCGTTAACGCGGTTCGCGGTCTTAAAGGGATACACACACAAATGAGGGATATACACACAAATGCTGCATCAGGTATCAATGGGTTAAGCATCACTGCTATCACCCATGCTAGCAAGATACATGGTATCTCAATCAGTGTCTCTTAATTGTCTCTTGGTGTTTCTCAGGTTGAATGCCTCTTTGTCTCCCCATCCGGAGAAAGATGAACTCATCCTGTTTGGAGGGGAATTCTTCAATGGAAAGAAGGTAGTCATAACTCGACGCACATCTTTTTGCATATTACCGGTAGTCTTTTGTCAAACTAAACTTTTCACTTTGCATGCAGACTTTCAAAATATTTCCTTCTGAAGGTGCAAACTTAATTTGTTGGTAATCAGCATAGCTTAGATTTGCTATGTTTATATATATATATATATATATATATATATATATATAAGGGATGCACGATATATCAGCAATCATATCGGTATCGGCCGATGTTAGTCATTTTTTAACATATCGGTATCGGTCAGATGTTGCAATGTTAATATCGGTTATCATTATCAGCCAAATTCTTCACATTGATATGAAATAATGCAGTAAATCTATGATTTATGGGCTTTTCCAAAGGCTTTGCAAATAAAGAAATGCATAACTTTTTCAAATTCAGTGTTAACATGTGTTTTTCAGTATGTACAAAATGTGATGATCATAAAAATGTGGTTTGATACAGATCATATCAACATCGGTAAATATCGGTTATCGGCCATAACAGCAATGTTAATATCGGTTATCGGCATCGGCCAAAATTTTCATATCGGTGCATCCCTAATATATATATATATATCGTCGCTGTCATTCCAGGACCTCGAGTCTCCAAAACAGCAACTTTTCAGGAAGTTAAAAAATCGTCAAAGTTGGCACATGTCTTAATTATAGTTAGTTTCCCACTGAATGTGTCATTACTTTATTAATATCTTACCTGGATAAGCTCAAATGATGTTGTTTATATTATCAGTCCGACTTGGAAGCACTTTCTCCCGGCCAGTCAGGCGGGAGAGAGTCGTATGCTCATGCACGAGCCCCAAGCTCCGGGGCGCGCGCAGGAGCAGCAGCGTTTCCCTCGCCTCTCATGGCCGAGGCGAGGGCTTTCGCATGGGGTGAGAAATAGTCTGACATAACGTAGCGTTAACGTTACTTTATTCTCGTCAGAAAACACTCCGATTTGCATGTTAAAACAAGTTTGCAGCTTAGGAATAACTGGAAAACATTTGATTGATATATTAACGTCAGAGGAAGCCAGGATTAGTCAAAACGATATGAGAAATACACAGCGCGTCTGCCGTGTGACTTTTCCGGGTTTATTGTCCTGCGTGGGGGGGTACAGACGGAGGTAGGGGACGAATTTCGAGGTTTGACTGACAGATTGAGGGCGAATGGCGTTACGAGATTTACTCACAAGCTCGTTTTAATGCTTTTCCATTGGTTCCATTGGTCCATTTGTTAAAAACCACACAGAGATGTGAAGGGTGACCAATGGCATTGATTCATGACAAAAAATAAAAAAGTGAAAAAAGGCACATTCGAGGTCCTGGCACAACAGCGACGATATATATATATATATATATATATACCCATTATACCCATACCCATCCAACAAGAGCATGCATACTAATTTTGTCTTTTCAACCTTGTGAAAATTCCACAGAAATAACTTGATTTTTCCCCCCAATCTCTGCAGACGTATCTGTACAACGACCTGTTTTTCTACAACATCAAGAAGAACAGCTGGGTGAAGTCGGAGATCCCTAACCCTCCTCCCCCCCGCTGCGCTCACCAGGTGAACATACCTGACCTCCTCCCCCACTCCGCTGCACTCACCAGGTGAACATACCTGACCTCCTCCCCCCCGCTGCGCTCACCAGGTGAACATACCTGACCTCCCCCCCCCCCCCCCCCCTGCTGCGCTCACCAGGTGAACATACCTGACCTCCTCCCCCCCGCTGCGCTCACCAGGTGAACATACCTGACCTCCTCCCCCACTCCGCTGTGCTCACCAGGTGAACATACCTGACACCCCCCCCCCCCCCCCCCTGCTGCGCTCACCAGGTGAACATACCTGACCTCCTCCCCCCCGCTGCGCTCACCAGGTGAACATACCTGACCTCCTCCCCCACTCCGCTGCGCTCACCAGGTGAACATACCTGACCTCCTCCCCCACTCCGCTGCGCTCACCAGGTGAACATACCTGACCTCCTCCCCCACTCCGCTGTGCTCACCAGGTGAACATACCTGACCTCCTCCCCCACTCCGCTGTGCTCACCAGGTGAACATACCTGACCTCCTCCCCCACTCCGCTGTGCTCACCAGGTGAACATACCTGACCTCCTCCCCCACTCCGCTGCGCTCACCAGGTGAACATACCTGACCTCCTCCCCCACTCCGCTGCGCTCACCAGGTGAACATACCTGACCGCGGAGGCTCTCACACCTCTTTTCATGCAGACTTTGGTATGGTTCCATGGCACATCATACATGAAACCTATTGAGTATGATCAGCTGCAGTCGCTATGCGATTCACAGTTATAACTACAACGGGGCAGAGTACAGTAGCAGGAGCATTATAATGTCAGTGAGCAGGAGTAGTAGGACATCAAACCTCCTTTTCTGACAGAAGCCGTTTTCAGACATGAACTCTGAACCATGTTTGTTGATTCAGGTCCGGACATTTGCTGGAGTTGCCCGTTCACACATGGAGAACACAACATATGTCATTTGTTTTCACACAGGAGGAAATTCTCTGTGGTTTAGCCGAGGCATGGCGCCTGAATGGAGAGTGCAGGAGGCAGGGCATGACATGACGTAGAAAGTGTGCTGAGGAAATTGCAGTGTTACAGCCAGAGACAGGACAAAGAACCGTGCAACGAAGATGGCGATACTTGGTGTTGCGATGATAATATTTTGAACGCTTCTCGGAAAGGAACGGAGCCATAAGACCACTAGACTTCACCCACCATAGAACTACCCTCAACTGGATTCATGCTTCCTGATTTTGCACCAGTCACATGATAGCAACGTCATCAACTCAGTTTAACCCTTCCTCCTTCCTTCCCTCCTTGGCTCCCAGGCGGTGGTGGTTCCCCAGGGTGGGGGCCAGCTGTGGGTGTTTGGGGGAGAGTTTGCCTCTCCAGACGGGGAACAGTTCTACCACTACAAGGACCTTTGGGTGCTGCACCTGGCCACACACACCTGGGAGAACATCAAGTATGTATCGGCCAGATGTCATAATCAATGGATGGAAAGATGGATTAGTAGTAGATAGATTGGTGTTGTGAATACAGTAATGTGGGGGGGTTATAAATACCGGGTTGATCGATGGATTGGTATTGATATTCTGTGGTTGTTACAAGTGGATCTGCATACAAGAGAGATCATCAGGTATATGTTAACAGTCAACAGTTTGTTTGATTGTGTATTTTTAAAACCAGGGGCCCGGAGAATAAACGGGTCCAGGATCTGTCCCTTGATCTGGTTTGACTTAACCAGACAATCGCAACCGAGCTCAACCATAGCACGAACGTGGTTATCGGCTGGTTCTGTCAGTTTAGGATTTCCCTATCCAGCTCTGAGCTCGTGCACATGAAAATGCTCGTGCACACGAGCTCGTGCCCACGAAAGAGGCGTGGTTTGTAACAACTAGCCAATCGCAAAACAATATGGACAGCTTCAGATTTTACAGCGTCTGACACGCCTATTTCCTCATTCATTCAAAGCGCAGATCAAACTGTATTAATTAGCGGAGCTATACTTTATGTCAGAATCAAAATCCACGTTGGATATTATTAGCCTGTTCCCGAATTACTGTCTAAAGTTACCGCTTTTATTCACATCAGTCATTTCTTTGAAGAGCGGTTTCTGCCTCCACGTATCTACAGCAGCTTTAATTCACCTCTCAATAAACTCAATAAAACCTGCATGTCTTTTTTGCGAGTGGAAGTAATGTGTAATCTATCTCAGTCTAAATTTCCAAAATCTGTAGGTGTATTTAGACCATTTAGGCTCAATGAATAATAATGATCTCATGATGTGTTTGCTTGCACTGATGGAATAATTCCTATAAATGGCTACCAATAAAATATCATAATAAAATTTAAAAAAGCTGCTGAACTGAATCTACGCGCGGGCATAGATTTCATTGATGAAAATAGCCTGTGGTATTGGCAGCAGAGTCAGCTGCAATCGATCGGCGGGGTCAAACGTATCTAGCCTACTTGGGAGCATAAAAATGAATAAATATAAAAACACATTCCAAAGTGGTAAGTAGGGCTTAATTTAATTATGTAGCCTGCAACAAGTGCAAGGCTTCAGTCCTCGATTACCGTAAATTCCGGACTATAAGCCGCGGCTTTTTCCCCGTTTTTTGGCCTTTTTTGGCCCCTGCGGCTTATATAACGGTGCGGCTTATCTATGGATAAAAAAAAAAAAAAAAAAACGGAATTCTCTCTTCTTTAGCACTCTTTCTAACTATAAATCCACTTCTGTTTTAATTTCCTCTCTTGCCCTCTTTTCACCACACTGTATGACACTGTGTGCACTGTAAAAAAGAAACACAGGTGGTGTTGTGTTATGTTGTTTTGTTGAAATGTTAATAAATGGGAGCTTCCTCAAACAGCCATCTCTTTCCCGACAATCCCCTCTGTGCATGAACCCTTACATATGGTAATTAAACATTAAAACACAAAAAAAAAAAAAAAAACATTAAAACACCCGCGGCTTATAGTCCGGTGCGGCTTATATATGTAAAAAAAACAGTCAACTTTGCAGGTGCGGCTTATACACCGGTGCGGCTTATAGTCTGGAATTTACGGTAATTCAACGGGAGCCATATGTGTGTTTTCCCCTTTTGTGATTCTTTCATTTGAATGCAATCTATTTTTCATCCGGGGATCCTATATGAATGGTGACTCGTTGTTTCCAGATTGGTCAGAAGGTGGGTCTTTCATGGGTTGATCTTATCCTCTGAGCTTAACCTGCTCCGGAGCAGGTTAGCCCTAGAGCATAAGTTGCCATGGTGATCTATCTCAGTAAGAAGTGAACTAGCGTTGTAGCACGGCAAACCTAGGGTTAAACCTGAAGTTAAGCCACTAATCTTGCTTCGTGGTACAGGCCTCAGGTCCTGTGGCTGTGAGGGTGTTGATTTTTCTGATTCTTCTATGTTGTGTATTTTTGCTTTCCATTAAACCAATACTTTACTACATTAGAGATCAGAAATGACTGAAAGTGTGTATTGTGTGTGTGTGTGTGTTTGTGTGTTTTTTATTGTCCCCCCCTCCAGGGCGCCGGGTGGTCCGTCTGGTAGGAGCGGCCACAGGATGGTCCTGAGCAAGAAACAGCTACTGGTGTTTGGAGGCTTCCATGAAAGCACGAGGTACAGTAGGAGAAGGTTTCTGAATCATAAACAATGGTGATGGTGATTTCTCTATGTTTATCAGGGAGGATGATGGGCAGGTCCTGTCTGATATCTGTAACTGAGGGAATGCTGAGGTGAGGTGAGGTGCCCTTGAGCAAGGCCCTTAACCTGTTAATCCCTAAGCCTATTTTTCAGCTCACCTGCCGAAAATGACATGCCCGAACTGAATGGAGTATATCTCCACAACTAGAGGGTATTTTCTGAAAATTATTTTTTTCAAAAGCTAGCCAACACCTGTGAGATTGCTGTAGAAGTGTCAGAATCAGTTACAAAAGTACTGTATCAGAGTAAAATCAGTTGGAACATGGCAAAAAATTAAAAATTCAAGCTCCGCCTAAAAAAAACAACACTATTTTGGATGAAAAGCACCTGAAAATCATGGGTTGGTAGCCAAATTATTCTATGGAGCAGTAGACTAATATCTTATGAGTGCTTGTATCAAAGGAAATCCTTAGAAAGTGAACCAGAGCAATTTTACAGATGATTTACTACATGTAGGCCCAGGCGGACCTGATCTGGGCACATTTTGGGCATCATGGTGCCATTTGAGTTTTCTATGGTAGAAGACTGAAATACCTTTTTTTTCTCCTATTTACATATCACTATAGGTACTCAGTTAATATGCGTTATGGTTTGGATAACCCTCAAGCCTTATATCTGTATTTTTACTCTGTGAAATGCATCAAAAGGGCTTCTTCAATTTGCCTGCAAAGCCTGGGGCGATACGCAGAGGGATATCTCGGGACCCCATTGGCCTATTTCGATGATTGACACCTCTATGGAAGCGTCAGAGCCAATAGAATCGACGTGAACTGAAATAATTTACGTCAGGCAGTTTTTTCAGGAAATGCTGTCGACTGAACCCAAAGCTCGTCTATTCTGTGAAGATGACCACTCCATGTAAAATCCTCCATATGGCTTTGTAAACACGATGACTGTAAAAAAACAACACTTTAAGATGATGAAGAGGCATTAGGAGTAGCAATTAGTAGCGTTTTTATGAAGTCAAACACAACTTTTGATTGGAAAACGGCAAAGGTAAGACATAACTTGTAGTTTTATCTGTAAAACGTTAAACACTTTTTTGCTGTTCTTTGACAGCCTACTGAGTGAGTTTTCATCTCTCAGAGACGAGCTATACCTCGTTGGAAAGAGGAGACTCCGAGCTTTCGAAAGCCGCCTCGTTTGGAGAGAAAAGATTCACTCACAAAAACAAATCACCACATAAACGCAGGCATGCACTGTTTTCTTGTTTTTGCTACATGGTGATATTGTTGCTTGGGGTTGGAATTATTTTTCGTTTGAATACAAATGCTTGTCAGAGTTTTGTAGCCACGTTTCTTCCCGACATTTTGGTGTGCTGTACGTCTCCCTGCCTGCTTCCTAAGCTGCTATAGAGAGTCATTTGTGAGAGATGACAAGGGCTCAGCCCGCCGGCGGGCCCGCTAGGGGGGAACCCCCAACCGCTCCAGTGGAGCTGCTCAGTGGCCAGCAGATCAGACTGTGGTTGTGCTGGTCAGCTTCCAGGTATGAACGTGTGTGTGTGAATGTGAACAGGGCACTCCTGAAAAAGAGAGCATTGCTCTCAGTGAGACTCCCCCTGTATAAATAAAGGTAAAAAAAAAAAATGCTGTCGGCCCTGCAGCTCGCGCACTGTGCGGGGCTCACTGCTCTTATGACATCACTGATGATGTCACAAACCGATGATGTCGCAACTTTGCATCACTGATGACATCACACATGCTCTTATGACATCACTGATGAACTCACTCTTCTCTTTATTTCCTGCTGTTTCCTCCCCTGTCTCTCCTCTCTTCCTGTCTTCCTGTCCTCCCTGTCTCTCCTGTCTCTCCTGTCCTCCTCTGTCTCTCCTGTCTCTCCTGTCTCTCCTGTCTTCCCCTTGTAGGGATTTTATCTACTACAACGACATCTACTCCTTCTCCCTGGACTCCTTTTCTTGGTCCCGCCTCTCTCCATCAGGCTCCGCCCCCTCGCCACGCTCCGCCTGCCAGATGACCTCCACGCCTGATGCCTCGGGCGTCATCATCTACGGAGGGTACTCTAAAACGGTGTGTGTGTGTGTGTGTGTGTGTGTGTGTGTGTGTGTGTGTGTGTGTTAGGGATGGGTATTTTGAATACATTTCCATCATCGAAATTCGGGAAAATGAACGATCAATTGATAGCATAATAATAATATATATATATATTAGGGGTGTCGCGGTACTTGTATTCGTCCCGTGAATTCACAGTATGGGCGCCACGGTTTCGGTGCGTGAAGCGACACGTCAAATCCAGAAGGTGGGGGTAAAGCACCTAAATGCTGTTTGAACTCCATTAAATTGAATTGAATTAAATGCCACAGAAGAAGACGCACCAAAACAACACAAGGGCCATAGAAATCCGCGTTCACTGAATGGAACGTTCGAAACTCGCATCCAATAACGTTAGCGTAC
Source organism: Poromitra crassiceps (assembly GCF_964638095.1). Taxonomy (NCBI): domain Eukaryota; kingdom Metazoa; phylum Chordata; class Actinopteri; order Beryciformes; family Melamphaidae; genus Poromitra; species Poromitra crassiceps. The sequence continues at coordinate 32,149,960 of NC_139636.1, forward strand.
CTACTTGGGAAAGTGAAACCCACCCCGCTGTCTGTCAGACAGTGGGGGAGGGGTGGGTGGGAGTATTAAGGCGCTGACAGGGTTCTGCGCAGCCTCGACTTGGAGCCTTGTTGCCGACCAGCGGCGGCAGCGAGACTATACTCCAACGTAAGCTTGTAACTCGGCGCGTTGGCTGCGGTACACCTCAAAAACACTAGGTGGCTTGTGGTACCCTCGTTGCAATTGCATTTCCTCGTTCCTCACAACAAGTACTCCGATCGCAGCTCTCGCGCTGGTCACGTCACGTCTGCGTTGACGCCGCAGAGTCACATTCTCGAGGAGCTGCACGCCACCTCCTGCCGAGCTGCGCCGATAGGGCAAACGGCTGCGGCGACCCCCTCGACGCAGTCAGCACCGGTGATGTCGCGTGAGCATAATTTGCGCTTAAGGCTACTCCACACATGCACTCTGTTTACAAACCTGTGTACATTAAATATTTCAAGCGGGGGGAAATGCCTTTGCCCTGTCAAACAGCTGGAATACAGACATCTGAGAGGGAGGCGCACCCCACACTTTGAAAATCGCTGCTCTAGAGTAAAACCTTTTTGTGTGGATTGCCTAGATCTTATTAAATTGTGGACATTTATTCATATGTATTGGATGGCTAATTAAAAGGTAAACGGGAGCTCACCTTCTTTCTTTTTACATTTGACTGGTTTTGGTTCCTGCACCTGCTTTGTTGTGTTGGATGTGCCTGAATGCCTTTTTTGAGGACATTTATTCATTCACACTTATTAGACACTATTTCTGATGGTAAAATGAGCGTAAAAAGCAAAACACAGAATTAAGAAAAATTCAAAGGGAAAAAAACTGAATTTGGGATTTGTTGCTTTTTTTCTCCGTTGTGCCGTATTCGTACCGAACCGTGACCCCGAAACCGAGGTACGTACCGAACCGTGACTTTTGTGTACCGTGACACCCCTAATATACAGTATATATATTAGGGCTGTCAATCGATTCAAATATTTAATCGCGATTAATCGCATGATTGTCCATAGTTAATCGCAATTAATCGCAAATTAATCACATCATTTTGTATCTGTTCTAAATCTACCTTAAACCGAGGTACCTTAAACATGGGAGCTTTGTGCAAAGATGCACTGTTGTATTAATATGGGTAGTAGCTATTATCATTAGTATGGGTAAGTATTTGGCCATTGGTATATTGTTATTTTTGCTACTAGTTACAGGGAATTCACATCTCTCAGGATGCTCTGTGTGAAATTAACCCGCTATCCAGGAGCAGCTGTGTGCCAGCTCTCTCTCCCCCTCTCGCTTTCTCTCGGTCTCTCTCTCCCGCTCTCCGTTGGTCTCTCTCTGACTCTGGTCTGATCGCCCTCCCGTCTTTCTCGCTCGCTTTCTCTGCCTCTCTCTCTAGTCTCTCCCTCTCCCCCCCCCCCCCCCCCCCCCCCGCGTTCTCCGTCTGTGTCTGTGTGCGTGTGTGTGTGTCTCTCTCCCTGCAATGGTCTGATCGCGCTCTCTCCTTCTCTTTCTCTCCCTCACCCAAAATGCGGGACATCTTCTCAATTTGAAGCTGAACTTGCCATTATAACAATTTTCTTCCTCCTTTTCTGCTCACGGAGGTTTCTTTCTGCTTGCTATCAACGTTACTGCTTCCTGATTTCCCAAACTACGGGTCGGACTAAGGCTCAAACATCACAGAAAGTGCATGCGCTAATCACGCGTAAAAAAAAATAGTGGCGTTAAAAGGAATTTGCGTTAACGCGTTATTATCGCGTTAACTTTGACAGCCCTAATATACAGTATATATATATATATATATATTTTTACTCTAGTAATAACGTCGCGTGTTCCTCGGCCGCAGTGTAGTAAGAATATCAGACACTAGCGCTGTGGCCTGTGACTAACAGCTAAACAAACATGACAGGTAACATGATGTAACCTAGCTAGCTAGGCTACTATACTCACATTTTGAAAGTAGGACTCAGCTCCCCGGCTGCAGCTTCCAGGCTTCTAAACTCATCTGAAAAAGGGGAAAAAACAAGCACACTCACAAAAAACAGTTGGTGGGTGCACGGCTCAAAATGGTCTATGAAGGAGAAGAAAAGCCAGCACTCTCAAAAATGTCCTTTTGTTAATTTAATTGAAGCAGATGGCAGGTACAAACGTTTCGACAGAAGTCTTCCTCAGTGTACAAAGAACCAGGAAATGATAGACCCTTATATACTGTCTGTTACTTCCTACTTCAGCTTTTCAAAATAAAATAAAATAAAATAAAAACTTAACAAGTCATATATAGATAAACACAGTAAAGTAAATAAAGTGTCTATGGAAATAACAAAGTAAGATAGAAACCTATAACGCACAGTAAAGTAGATAAAGTGCATGAGCAAACAATACAATAAAGACAAAATCCAGATGATAAAGCACAGTGAAGTAGATAAAGTGCATGAGCAAACAATACAATAAAGGCAAAATTCAGATCATAAAGCACAGTGAAGTAGATAAAGTGCATATGAAAAAATACAAGAAGTCAATAAAAATACTAGATCCTAAAGCACAGTCAAATAAATAAAGTGCATATGGAGACCAAGACTAATAGAACATAGGTAATGAAAATATATAACATTACCTAGACAATAGATAGATAACTATCAAAAATACAAAATTCATAAAAAACATCCCAGTAATAACTCCTCATTAAGTCCTTTAGGAAACTCAGTCTGTAGTTGATGGATCCAAAAGGCTTCTCTCTGTAACAGAGCTCTATCACGGTTGCCTCCCCTACGAGGTGTACCTACCATCTCAATACCCTGGAATCTAAGTGTACAAACATCGTGACCTGCTTCATTAAAGTGGCGAGCAACAGGGGATTTAACATCCTTGTTCCTGATGCTACTTTTATGTTCAGAGAAGCGTGTTTTAAGTTCTCTTATAGTTTTGCCAACATAACAAAGGCCACAAGGGCACTTAAGGAGATAAACTACAAATGTGGATTTGCATGTACGGTAATTCTGTTTCTCACACGTAGTTTCTGTCCAGAGTGAGGGTGTACAAAAAACTCACCTTTGATCATAGCGTTACATTGAACACACTGACGGCACGGAAAATTACCACCAGGTAAAGAATCTAAAAAATGTTCAGGTTTCTTAAAACAATCCGCTCTCACCAATTTATCACTCAAATTACTAGCACGTCTGAGGGCAAAGATAGGAGGATCTTTCAAGGCGTTACCAAGCTGGGGATCACTAGTTAAAATGTGCCAGTGTCTCATCACACAATTCTTCACGTCAGTGGACATATTAGAGAAAGTAGTGGCACATACAAGTCGAGAAGTTTTAGATTTCGGACATTTTGATGAAAATAAAGATTTTCTGTCAAGCCCCCTTGCTTTCTGTAAACATTGCTCAAGAAGGTCATTATTGTAACCCTTAGCCCTAAAGCGAGAACGCAGGTCCATAGCCTGTTCTTCAAAAGTGGCATCAGTGCTGCAAATCCTTCTCAGACGTAAAAATTGGCTAAAAGGCAAACCTTTCTTTAGACTAGGGGGGTGATAGCTCGAGAAATCAAGGAAACTGTTAGTGTCCGTTTTCTTTCTAAACACACTTGTACATAATTGTTCTTTTTTAGAAACCAACACATCTAAAAATGACACAGAATCAAGACTGGACTCTAAAGTGAACTTAATAGAGGGCAACCTTGAGTTCATGAATGAAACAAAATGATTCAGTTCTTCACCAGTGCCAGAAAAGATGAAGAAAATATCATCGATGTACCTGTACCAACATTTCAACAAGGTCAAAAAAGGGTTGTTGTTGTATAGAACATCTTCTTCAAACCTACCCATAAATAGCCCAGCTACAGAGGGGGCGAAAGGAGACCCCATAGAAACCCCTTGGACTTGGAGGTAAAAGGAATCTTCAAATTTAAAATAATTCCTGGTCAAAATCAAATTGGACAGTTCTACCAAAAAACCAGTAGGGGGGGTCAAAACGCTTCTTTTATCTAAATAGTACGAAAGAGCTTCTAGACCTTTAGAAAGTGGTACATTAGTGTAGAGGCTGGTAACGTCCATGGTACACAAAAAGGCATTTTCAAGAACGTCCTCAACAGACTCTAATTTAATTAAAAAATCAGAGGTGTCCCTTAAATAGGAAGGAAGAAGACACACTAAAGGCTTAATATGTGAGTCTATATATTGAGAAATAGGTTCAGTTAATGACTGAGTTCCAGCCACAATAGGCCTGCCTGGCACAGGTTCACAACAGGTTTTATGAATCTTAGGTAATGTATAAAACACTGGCCGTAGAGGATATTTTTGAACAAGAAAATCAAATACCTGTTGAGAAATAATAGAATCAGATAAAGATTTCTGCAAAAACCCAGTAATTTCATTTTTAAACTTCAAGGTAGGATCACAGGACAGTGGAATGTAAAAAGTTATATCATCAAGTTGTCTTAGGATCTCAGTCCTATACGCAGACTTATTCTGAATAACAATGGCTCCACCTTTATCGGCTTTGCGTATAACAATAGAGGAGTCTTTAGACAGATCATCCACCGCTCGACGCTCAGAAAGTGTGATGTTAGAATAAAGCTTCTTGGAGCGCTGATTATGTACCTCAGAAAACACATCATTTTCGACAAGTCTACAGAAAGTGGCTACTGAGGAGTTAAGCACAGGTGGTAGGAAAGTGCTCTTAGGCTTAAACTGCACCCCACCTGCAGGAATAACAAGTTCATCAGAGGTGTTGATGGCAGTCTGCTGTCTATGGACATATTGTGTGGGAGCCTCTCTGTTGAAAAATGCTCTTAACACGTTAAGTGCCATAGCCGAGATAATTCGTCTTACATAATCCAACGCTTGAGTGCCAGAGCCGAAATAACTCGTCTTACATAAACATTTTTTTTTTTTGACGGTGGGACATCAATCAACAACTTTTACATCTTCGAGATCACTATTGGAGCAAGAGAATGTGTATAATCTATTTTACCGACCCACTAAGTGTTGACAGTGCTCCCCCAGACGAGCGAAATCAAAGAAAAAACTGCCGCTGGAGCAAGCCATTCAAGGAAATGGCGAGGCGATTTTACAGTAATCCATTCCACACTTGTCTTGCCCGAGAGCGGCCGCACACAGAGAGCGGAGAGCGATTTGCAAAATAGATTATAGGTGAAACACACTTTGAAACACCTCAGAAAGGCCAGAATCAACATCTGCCCATCGCCCACGCATTCCCCGGCCCATCTTGACTCGCACAAGGAGCGTCCGCACGCAGGCAAGCAGGCAGGCAGGCACGCAGGCAGGCAGGCAGGCAGCAGCAACGCGCTTCTGACACGCCCGCTGTAGAGCCAGGAGGAAGGAGGAGAAGACACACGGAGGGAGGAGTTTGAATGAGAGGGGTGTTTCCTGTTGTTATGGAGGAAATTACTGTTCAAAACTATTGTTTAGAATGTCTGACGGTCTTACTGATGCCAAAAATGAATGGTTAAAGTGACTGTTCTGTCGAATTTCACAAAAAGCCATTTATCTCTGAATAAATTTCCAGACGCTGAAACCATGCTGTACTCAACGGCTAATATCTACATAACTACTAACTCTGCAAACTAACTCTTTTAGACAGAGAAAGCACACATTCTATTAGTTATTTTTAGATGATTGGTGTTCATGAATTCTTAACAGAAAATAATCCTCGGCTCTTGTAAAATGAGCCAGAATCCTCAAAAAAAAACCTGGCACAACTTACCTACAGGATGAAAAAATGGCTGGCACTCAATGTGTTAACTTGACATTTCTCAAAAATTTAAACAATTCAACACGAGTAGTGAAAGACTCAACCCTCTTAGATGGAATAAACGACAGGCCCTTGGAAAGCACTGATGATTCATGGAGAGTCAGCGGCCTGTCAGACAGGTTAATCACCTGCGTCCCCTGCGTGGTCGCATGCTGTATCTCACGTCTTGGCCGGTGTCGTCTGCCCCCTCGCCTCGTCGGACGTCGTATCTGGCTCTTTGGGGCCGGCGTGGAGCTGGAGGTCTCCCTAAAAAAGGTGCATCAGTGCCCGACCCATCAGTAGACTGCCCACTGGAAGCTGTGAAGTCATCTCGCCTGCGTCGAAAACGGCGTTGGTTCCTCCCATCAGAAGTCGTCCATCCATAGATACGACCATTTTTGTAATCAAAAGTGTCTCTGCGCAATTTGTTGATTTTAATCTCGGTCATCTCTTTTTCATATGAAGTTTTCAACGCAGAACACTTTTCTTCAATCTCCTGTATGTTAACAGGGCTCAACTTAGTCTTCATCTCGTCTCTCAGTTCAGATAATTCAGTTCTAATCTTGAAAAGGTCACGGTCAGCTTGTTGAATAATCAGTAGCATGAGATCGAAAGAACACTTGTTCAAAACCTCACACCACTTCTCACAAAATTCAGTGTTATCTCTGTTATATCTCTTCTAAACTCATCTGTCCTGATGGTCCAGTTCCATCCAGCTGCTCTCAGTACCACGTGTGGATATTATTATTTACCACCAGATGTGTTTGAATTGATTCAGGTGGGCGTTAGTGTCCTGCTAAGCCTTCTATGTAGTCCGCCTAATAAGTGTGTGTGTGTGTCTGTCTGTGTGTTTGTTTGTGTGCATGTGTGCGTGCGTGCTTTTGTGTGTGTGTGTGTGCGTGCGTGCGTGCGTGTGTGTGTGTGTGTGCGTGTGCGTGTGCGTGTGCGTGCGTGTGCGTGTGTGTGTGTGTGTGTGTGTGTGTGTGTGTGTGCGTGCGTGCGTGTCCAGAAAGCCAAGAAGGATTTAGAGAAGGGGACCATCCACTCTGACATGTTCCTTCTGAAGAGAGGGGGGAAAGAAGACCAAGGTAGGTACTGAAAACTCCACCCTGTGGACCACAGATGTGGTCGGTCCACCATGTGAACCAATTGAAAACTGAAGACTGTAAACCTCTCATATAGTGGCTGCTCTGAAAGTGTGTTCTGAAAGTGTGTGTTCTGAAAGTGTGCTCTGAAAGTCTGATTCTGATTCTGATTCTGTTGCTCCGTACTGCAGAGAAGTGGTCCTGGTCCAGAGTGAACCCGTCTGGCACCAAGCCCCCTCCTCGCTCCGGGTTCTCCCTGGCGGTGGGCCCTGCGGGGCGGGCTGTGCTGTTCGGCGGCGTGTGTGATGAGGAGGAGGAGGAGACGCTGGAGGGCGACTTCTTCAACGACCTGTACCTGTATGACATCACCAAGAACCGCTGGTTCCCCGCCCAGCTCAGGGTAAAGACACCTTATAATCTCAATGCACTGTTGCAGCACACCCACTGGCTTGGAGTGTAATAAACGGTACAAAGGCGCACATTTGCTGCTTGGCTTAGTCAATTTAAAACTCAGGACTCCTTTGCCTTTTCGCAGAGAACAGGTTGGTTTTGTGACATCTTTGTGGCAAAAACTCATTTTCTCAACTTAGTGCAGAGTCAGACTGTGTTTCTCAGCAGGTAGGGATGGAGCGCCCCCTAGTGGAGGTTCCAGTAAAGTGCAGGGGGGGGGACAAATCAAGCAGAAGCAATTTTATGGGGGGTTGACTGGAAAATGGATATAGGAAAGTATACTTATGGTAATGCTATTATATATGCTGAAATTAATGACAACACCCAACTGTGTATTAACAAGTACCGTAAGTTAAGTAACTGTATTGAACACTAACGGTAACAGTAAGACATCATTTAGTCACTAAAACTCTCCACTGAAACCAGTACAAATGAAATGGATTCAGGTTGGAGTGGCTTAGGAATTCATTTGAACTCTTTAACTTTTGGAAAATACAAGCTGGCATTTAGATGATATGGAACGAAAAGCTTTCTGCTGGATGCCTGAAAAGATTTGAGAATTGCTTCGTACACTCAGGCATTACTGATTCACTGGATGGAGCACATCAACTTTTTTGTTTTTTCAAAAGTTGTGTGTTTTGTAGAACGGCGAGTGTGATTCATTCGGGCCGAATGAGATGAAGCTTGACATGGTTTTCTCTGGGCATGTCAGGTTTCACTGCCAAGTCCTTCAGTCCCCTAAGCCAAGTCCTGACTGGCACCCCACAACGCTACAATGTGGGTTCAGCCAGCCCACTGGCTACAGCCGTTCATCATTTTGCTGGTTTTCCTCCATCTTTCTGTCCAGGGTTGGGGAGTAACGGAATATAAAATACATTATTTAAAATACAAAATTATGAGTTACTGTGTTCCATTACAGTTACAGTTTAAATTGGTGGTATTCTGAATACAGTTACTGTCTTTCAAAATGGATTACCTTCAGTTTAAGATGTCTGGTTTGTTTTATTTGCTCTAAAATTCATATGAGGCATACATTTCCCATAAACAGCTTAAAAAAGGCCTTTTTGACATGGAAATATAACACGTTTTACTTGGAAGCATGCAGAAGAAGGTGGCAACATTACAACGATGTGTGTCGCGACTGCATTGCCTTCGCGTTTGCGTACATTTAGAGTGAGCCAGACCAATACTCAGCAAGCAGACCATTTTGAAGTATTTAGAATACGTCACTTAATTTGAGTCATCTAATGAAGGGGTTCCCAAACTTTTCCCACCAAGTACCACTACGTACCAAACCAAATTTCCCAGGGGCCACTTCCACTGCGTATACCCCCCCCCCCCCCCATAAAATAAAATTAGCTGATTTAACCATGCAATAGCAGCAGATGAACTAAATGACAATATAAGGCTACTAGCTGGTTCAAAATGGACACGCACAGACACACACACACACACACACACACACACACACACACACACACACACACACACACACACACACACACACACACACACACACACACAGCTGCCAACATTAGGCGCCAAAATTTAGCCTAACTTTGGAGTGTTATTTAGTAGGGGTGGGAGAAAAAATCGATTCACCTAAGTATCGCGATTTTTAATGTCACGATTTTTTGAATCGATCTTTTATTCCAGAATCGATAATCGCATTTTTTCTGTTTATGTATGAAATGCTCCCACTTTCATCAATCACATATAGAGCGCTTCCCTCTGCTCCGTGGCTCATACAGCCAATCATGTACCTTGTTAGTACAAGTGACACGGAAATAGCCAATCATTTAACAGACAAACTCTGAGTGCACCCGCCCCATGACCCGCCCCCACTCACACACAGCAAATCATATCCCTTGATCCAGAGCTGAGAGCCCCGACATCTCCTGGAGCAGCACTGTCGAGTTGCAGGAAAATAGACAGTTTGTGTTGTACTCTGAAAGGGTTTCCCCCCCCTTGAATCAAATTGTACATTATCAGCTTTATTTTAGCAAGAAAAAGTAGCGCGAGACCCATTCCTGGCTAATGATTGAGTCTCGCATTTTGGTCCTCCGCTGACGCCACTCGTTTGATCTCACCCAGCGTTACAAATAATTCGATGTGGTTGACTTTCAATTCGTGTTAACGTAACGTGTCAACATGTATCCTATCTATTAATAAGCGCCCGGGAAATTAACGTTAATGTTAAGACACCAATTTCACAAATACGGACGTCTGCAACGTTACTTTACGGAATGGCATCCGCAGCTCAATTCGCTTCTGTCAGCAGAGACAAAGTTGAACTGTTGGAAAGGATTTACTTGTACTTTGGGACAGGAAGAATAACTAATTGTGTCATCTATTGAGCACACAGCTTATGACTTTTATGTCTTCTGCTTGGGCGGAGAGTCTTGATGCGTATATAAAACTGATATGGAGAAATGTAGCCTACCGCATTTTCAGCCAGGCAAAGCTTTTTCTCGTCCAACCACCGGCGCGCGGTCCCCAGCGCAGTCGCCCTCCAGCCCTACAGCCTATGGCATATTTGTAGCAGCAAAACCCAGGCTTTTCCACACCTCTGATTCACCTAACGTTAACACTACAACCCTGAAATACACGTTACCAAACGTTCTTTTAGAAGGCTGGCAACGTTAGGCTGTCATCAAAGTAAAACGTCACCATGTCTGTAAATTACTGCTTGCAGTTGCACTCATGTCTGTGTGTGTGTGACAAATTAGACCTACCTGTGTGCCTTGAAAATAAGGTGGTTCAAAATAAAGTGGCTAAATGCAACCTTTTTCTTCTAATGTTTTTTGTTTATTAATTAAAATGATCAATAATTATCGATATAGACTGATATGAAAGATGTTATATCAATATGCTTTTTAACTATATCGCCCAGCCCTACTCATGCTATAATATACAGTCTCTAGAAGTGTATGATTCAACTTTTCCCATGTTCTAATCTAGTGTAAAAAAACAAACTGAAAAAAGAAAAGAAAAAAGAAACAAAAATCGCAATAAATCGTAATATCGAATCGCAATAATCGTAGAATCGCAATACTTAAGAATCGCAATATATATCGAATCGGCACCCAAGTATCGTGATAGTATCGAATCGGGAGATAAGTGAATCGGCACAGCCCTATTATTTAGCTACCTTCCTGACAAGCTAGCATGACATGGTTGGTACAAACCATTCCTTAAATCTTCTAGTTTCATAATATGATACCAGAAACTTCACTCTGGCTTTAAAACTGAGCCTGCTGCAGCCTCTGAAAGTAAATGTTCAAAATTGTGATGTTTCCCAAATATCGCGATATTTCCAAAAATCGGCACAATCCGACAACTGCTCAGGGTTCATGTGTATGTAAAAACTGTTGTCTGTAAAAAAGAAAAATTAAAATAATTGCAATTCTGTGGTGGACCACCAGGCGGAGCCCGGACCACCGTTTGGGAACCAATGAGCTAATGGAATAGGTTACAAATGACATTTTAGGGCATGTATTCAGTAATATGTAGTGGAATACATTTGAAAAGTAACCCTCACAACACTGTTTCTGTCCGCCCAGGGCAACAAGATGGAGAAGAAACGGCGTCGCAGGGGGAAGAAGGGCGGGGCTGAGGGGGAGGAGGCGGACAGGGAGGAGGCGGACGTTCCCCAAGGCCCCGTGGAGTTGGTGAAGGAGGTGGTCACAGAGGATGGCACAGTCATGACCATTAAGGAAGTCATCCCTGCAGCGCGGTCAGAGGAGGAGGAAGAGGAGGAGGAGGAGGAGGAAGACGATGGCAAGATTAACACACACAAGCACGCACTATGGCATTCACGACTACTGAATTTTAGTAGTCATCGACTAGTCCCACAAGGTAGTCGACTAATAGGCTATATATATATTTCACCCAATACAAATGATCAATTTACATCAAAAAGGTCTCAAAAACAGTCAGTAAAGGCTTAACTAATGTAGGCGGGACCAACCTGGGGGTATGTGAAATAGCTGAGTCCTGATTGGCTCTGAGAGGCTGTTTACAAATGAGACCCTAAACCCTTTCCCTCTCTAAATACCTTCAATTCTGTTGATTTAACATGGCAACATGTAGAAAATGATTGTTTAAACAAACTAAACTAACTTCAATTGATTGATTTATATTGTTTATTCCTAAAACCACAAATGAATGATTAGTTGACTATGATGCACCGTGTCGACTAGTGTTTTTGATAGTCGACTAATCGACTAGTCTGTGAAACCCCTAGCAGGCTAGCACACACACACACACACACACACACACACACACACACACACACACACACACACACACACACACACACACACACACACACACACACACACACACACACACACACACACACACACACACACACACACATTTTAATTCTTTATTGGACACACACACACACACACACACACACACACACACACACACACACACACACACACACACACAGTCTTACTTAGGTCACTTTTGGGGTATTTACATAGACACATGCATTCCCTGGAGACTTACCCGAACCATAACCACTATTTGCCTAAACTTAACCGTAACCTAACCCCAACCACTGACCCAAAAAATAAGCTTTTTACCAACGGCTTTTGTCCCCAATTGCAGCCACCTTGCAATTGCCTGGTCTGATCATCTCAAGTAAAAATATAGGGAAGAAAACAGAAAGATTTGAATTTAAACCATAAAGAAAAAATGGCAGCAGTTGAACATCCCGAGACCAAGAAAACGGTCAATGTGAAGAGATATGTGCAAATTTAAAATGGACTTGAGGTTGAGATGTAGATTTTCCCTCTCCTCAGGTTCGGCCTCAGCCCCCCTGGTGGAGCCCTGCCCGCGGTCCAGCGCCATGGCGACGGCGCGTCAGGGGAAGCTCTTCCTGTACGGGGGGATGTTCGAGGTGGGCGACCGCCAGTTCACCCTCAACGACTTCTACTGCCTCGACCTCCACAAGATGGACCAGTGGGAAGTGCTGGTGGAAATGGACCCCAGTGAGTCTGCCAGCGACCTGCACCAATTTGTCCAACTCTTAACACACACACACACACACACACACACACACACACACACACACACACACACACACACACACACAAACAACTCTTAACACACACAAGATGCAAAATGACAAAGCTGTTAGTGACAGCCGGTTGACGAACCTCCAGCCACAGTTTCACTCCATATGTAATCTTAACATCATCGAGTATTTTGATTTCTGAGACTTTCGTTGAAATACCTTTTTTCCTCCTAAGGTGAGAATTGTAATGCCTTTATTCTGAAAGTAAATCGCGGTATTTCCATTGCTAGTCTGGCTAATTGTCACTGTATCGTCTTGACACTACTACTACTACATGTAACACATTTACTGTATATACATTGATTATATTGATTAACTGTTTATCAGGCCGTGACCATTAGGGGTGGGGGGAAAAATCGATTCACCTAAGTATCGCGATTTTTAATGTCACGATTTTTTGAATCGATCTTTTATTCCAGAATCGATAATCGCAAAAAAAAAAAAAAAATTGGGTGCTTGCAGTCAGGCCACTCACTGAACAGCAGGCCAGGCGCCGCCTACTGGTTTACTAGTGGTTTTATTACTTTATTAGTTAGTCTGAAGTAATAATTACACTTCAGGGTTAAAGTGGGTGCATCTCATTGTAAAATTGGACTTCAAACGGCCCAAATCTGGCTTCAAACGGCCCAAATTGGGCTTCAAACGGCCCAAATTTCATGCGCGTCGGCCCATATCGGCCTGGCCTGCTTGGTATCTAATGCCCGGCCTGAATTATGATCCCAGTCCGCCCCTGTTTTTAACTATATCGCCCAGCCCTACTCATGATATATAATATACAGTCTCTAGTGTATGATTCAACTTTTCCCATGTTCTAATCTAGTGTAAAAAAGCAAACAAACTGAAAAAAGAAAAGAAAAAAATAAACAAAAATCGCAATAAATCGTAATATCGCAATACTTAAGAATCGCAATATAAATCGAATCGGCACCCAACAATCGTGATAGTATCGAATCGGGAGATAAGTGAATCGCCACAGCCCTAGTGACCATATCGTCGTGCTTCCACAGTTTATGTATTATAGACAATGTCAGGTCAAGCTATTGGTTTAAGGGTGCTTTCACACTGGCGCCCCGGTACCGTTCCCGAGTACACTTGTCCCCAAATTGACCCCAGGTCCGGAACGTTTGATGAGTGTGAACGTTGCGTCCCAGGCACCAGGCACCAGGCACCAGGCACCAGGCACCAGGGATTCCGTTAGCCGGCAATCGCCGGCTTTTAGTTCTATTTTCACGCCGACAAGGCGCGTGCAGGCAGGCTTTTCTGTCAAGCCATGAAAGAAAAACGCGACAATATCCGTGGGAAATGGCAAAGTTAACTGAATTTCAAAATAAAATGGAGTTACTACAACAGTGTTGAGCAGAGAGACAGAGAGATTGACGGGTGGCTATCACGTGGGGCATTCTCCCTGTCTGCAAACAAATCTTCATGAGAGAGAATAGCCACCGAAGAAGCAAGATGGACAATGTTGTTGTGCCAGCACATATTCTTGCAAGATCACCTCTCTAAAATGTCCGACTATAGTCAGACCTGGTTATACATATCCAGCATCAATAGAACATTAAATATATCCGATTTATTTTACCTATGATAATTCGGGACCACACATGAAAAAATACAGTCGGGAGAGAGGAGAGGCGCTTGTGACTCGGCTCCAGGTTCAGCGTGCAAAGGCGTGCGGTGTGATCACAAAAGCGTGTAATAGGTTCACGCCCAGCTCAAGGTCTGCAGGCGTAGGCGTGGGTTGAGGCAAGGCAAGGCGTAGGTTGTCTGTGTGAACTAAGCGTAATATTGTGTGACCTATAGCCTAAGTGATGTTGCCAATAAGCTACGACTTAAATAGAGACTTAGCCTACATCATATTTTTCCCGCCCCCTGTTATGTTGAGTGTTTTATGAAAAAGAAAAATATAGCAGACGCTTACTGTAGCGCGCCGTTTAAAAGCCGCACACGCAGCATCAGTCCTGCCGGGCCAGCGCTGGACCCGCTGTGACTCCGGAGGGTGCACATTTGGAATGCACCCAAGAGGAGAGAAAAGAGAGGAGAGGCCAACATGCTCAGGGTGTGGTGTGACTTTGTGTTTCCCTCTCCGCAGAGACACAGGAGGTGTGGTGTGACTTTGTGTTTCCCTCTCCGCAGAGACACAGGAGGTGTGGTGTGACTTTGTGTTTCCCTCTCCGCAGAGACACAGGAGGTGTGGTGTGACTTTGTGTTTCCCTCTCCGCAGAGACACAGGAGGTGTGGTGTGACTTTGTGTTTCCCTCTCCGCAGAGACACAGGAGTGGCTGGACGAGGCTCAGGGTGTGGTGTGACTTTGTGTTTCCCTCTCCACAGAGACACAGGAGTGGCTGGACGAGGCTCAGGGTGTGGTGTGACTTTGTGTTTCCCTCTCCGCAGAGACACAGGAGTGGCTGGACGAGGCTCAGGGTGTGGTGTGACTTTGTGTTTCCCTCTCCACAGAGACACAGGAGTGGCTGGACGAGGCTCAGGGTGTGGTGTGACTTTGTGTTTCCCTCTCCGCAGAGACACAGGAGTGGCTGGACGAGGCTCAGGGTGTGGTGTGACTTTGTGTTTCCCTCTCCGCAGAGACACAGGAGTGGCTGGACGAGTCGGAGTCAGACGATGACGACGAGGCCAGCGGAGGAGGAGGGGAGGAAGAGGAGGAGTCAGAAGAGGAAAGCGAGGATGAGGAAGGCAAGGAAGTAGGGGTTTCACAGACTAGCCGACTAGTGCAGTGTTTCTCAACTGGTGGGCCCAGTGCCCAATTCAGCCCGTCTCTGTTTGAGGCCATCGACATAAATAAATATGGACCAAGCGTGGCTATCTCCGCCCAGCAGGGGTCGAGTGAAGCCGAAATCCTGCCAGATCAGTGAACCAGATTCTGCGCAGTAGGTCCGTTGAGTTAACTGTTAGAACCTCTGTGAGGTCCCCGCCCCTCTGAACTTTCTTATATGTAGAGCTGCTGTTTCTAGAATGCGCACAGTGCGTTGTGTATTTATATACAGTCTAGCTCTGTAAATATGGCACTTTAAGTTGTAATATTTTTTGTCTCGCCAAAAGTAACCAGGAAGATTCCCACTGTGAGATCAGTTTATCAAAATGACGCCTTTACGAAAATCTGATTTTCGTTGTCAGAGATTGAGCTCCTATCAGCCAGACAAGTCAGACCTTCGGGCTCCTCTCAGCCTCTCACTGGGGGAAATTATCGGATGAACTGATGTTTGCAGCTCTGTGTTGATTAGCCTAATGTTTCCGTGGCATTTTGATTAACTTTATGATTTAATTCCTTTTGGAGCAAATGTTGGTTTAACAAATCTAACCTTGACGCTTTACGCTACGTTGTTTACTGGTATAGTGTGAGTAGGGCAGCCAAGTAACGTTCTATTTAATATAGCTCAGTGGTAACATTATCCCAGTGCGTTAGCCAGGCTGCCTGGTCTCATCTCTGTATATCCTTACAACAGCTAAGAAAAGAGCTTGTGAAGAACATCCCCACAGTCAAAGCACTTCCCTGAGATATCTATATAAAAACGTTTAATGCTTTACTACCAAAAATAAAACCTCCAGTGTCTGTATAAGCTAAGGCTAACCCATTAGCGATTAGCTAATGGGTGGTGGTTGTGTACACTTGTGTAGGCCCCGTGTTATACCCGGGAGTTAACATTATAAAACACATTTCCTGGCATATGCAGCCAGTTGGAAAACCTGCTAAGTTCTGAAAATATGTCTCTATTATTGTGTTATTCCAGCTATCGTTATCGGTTGTTAGGTTATAGTAATATTAAGCCGACAAATAATGCAAAACAGCCGGTTAACACAAGCAGCTAATGCTAGCCTGCGCCCATTAAAACCATTGCGTATTAAAATAACCGATAACGTAGCTGGAGTAACTAATAAAACATATTTTCTGAGCTTACTACTTCAGTCCCCAACCAACGTTACTTTGCGCACCTTTCTCAAAACAATGTCCTTTTTATTGTGGGCCATTGATATACAGTCTGGTAGACAGATCAAGCAGTGTCTTCCTTTTGTTTTACCCATGGTTTTACCAAGCAGTGTCTTCTCTATGTAAAATAGATCTATAAGGTGAAGAGCCTGTCCAGCCACTGACGGCTTGAGACTGGCTACCACAGCTGTCAATCATCCCTTTTTATATGTCAAATAACTACTTAAAAACAAACTGATCAGAAAAATGACCACTTGCACAGGCATTAGCATGATAATAACTATCTAAAATGATACAAACCACCTTTGGAAAAAAAATATCTGACGTGTACTGTGATTATTTCGGTTGTCCATTTCCCCATCCACTAACATGGGGAGGCGGGCCTTGTGACCTATACTGGCACCTGCCGCCAGAGCGGCGATCTAACATGCAACGGCTTCACAAAAGGGCACCCGGCCTACACCCTTGTTTGAGGCCAGTACGGAATTTTCATTCTTTCAAATGGCCAGTGGGGGGCGCAGTGTGTCTAGCACTCCCAGGTAGAAGGCATACAACTCAATGGGGAAACGAGCCAACTTCTCTCTCGGTCTATGTCTTAAATAATCACTTTCCAAATGACTTTATGGTCTGAAACACAATTTCAAGTCTTTTTCATGCTCTCACGTCCTCCGTTTTCTAAATTATGCCCCCATTTCGAGCGAAATAGACGATATACATTGGATAAATAAGAACAGTAATACTGTCCTTACGACAGGTAGAGGCAGCAATGTGCCGCAAGGCATCTAGTCTGCCCAAAAGCAAGATAAAGTTTGCTGCTAGATTAGCAGATAGTAATTTAGCAAGTAGTAATTTAGCAAACTATCAGGAAATAGCGTTACTTTATGATATTTTAATAATGTTAGTAGACACCAGAGATAGGGAGTTGGACTTGGGACTTGGGACTTGGACTTGAGGTTTGGGACTTGTCTTTATCTATTGATCTTTATTTTTATTTGTATTTTTTTGGTGATTAACATTAAGGTAATATCTACTAATGCCATCCAATCAACTGCACCCTGTATGCTAATAGATGAAAGAGTGAGGATAATACAGTACATGCTTTGAATTCCTTAGTTTTAGTTATGAAGTGTTCTAAGCAGACCGGATGGCATCCAGATAAAAAGCTCATAAGAGACTTGACTTGGACTTGTGACCAAAGACTTGAGACTTGACTTGGACTTGCCCCTCAAAGACTTGAGACTTGACTTGGACTACAGCTCAGAGACTTGAGACTTGACTTGGACTTGCCCCTCAAAGACTTGAGACTTGACTTGGACTTGAGCTCAGAGACTTCAGACTTGACTTGGACTTGCCCCTCAAAGACTTGAGACTTGACTTGGACTTGAGCTCAAAGACTTGAGACTTGACTTAGACTTGCCCCTCAAAGACTTGATACTTGACTTGGACTACAGCTCAGAGACTTGAGACTTGACTTGGACTTGCCCCTCAAAGACTTGAGACTTGACTTGGACTTGCCCCTCAAAGACTTGAGACTTGACTTGGACTTGAGCTCAGAGACTTCAGACTTGACTTGGACTTGCCCCTCAAAGACTTGAGACTTGACTTGGACTACAGCTCAGAGACTTGAGACTTGACTTGGACTTGCCCCTCAAAGACTTGAGACTTGACTTGGACTTGCCCCTCAAAGACTTGAGACTTGACTTGGACTTGAGCTCAGAGACTTCAGACTTGACTTGGACTTGCCCCTCAAAGACTTGAGACTTGACTTGGACTTGAGCTCAAAGACTTGAGACTTGACTTGGACTTGCCCCTCAAATACTTGAGACTTGACTTGGACTTGAGCTCAAATACTTGAGACTTGACTTGGACTTGCCCCTCAAAGACTTGAGACTTGACTTGGACTTGCCCCTCAAAGACTTGAGACTTGACTTGGACTTGCCCCTCAAAGACTTGAGACTTGACTTGGACTTGAGCTCAGAGACTTGACTTGGACTTGTGACCAAAGACTTGAGACTTGACTTGGACTTGAGCTCAGAGACTTGAGACTTGACTTGGACTTGTGACCAAAGACTTGAGACTTGACTTGGACTTGAGCTCAGAGACTTGACTTGGACTTGAGCTCAAATACTTGAGACTTGACTTGGACTTGAGCTCAGAGACTTGAGACTTGACTTGGACTTGAGCTCAAATACTTGAGACTTGACTTGGACTTGAGCTCAGAGACTTGAGACTTGACTTGGACTTGCAAAACATGACTTGTGAGCATCTCTGAGACACACTGTATAGATACCATACATGTAAAAGTGACGCTCATAACATGGGCGGACCATTGTGGACACTGTGCATCATAGTCGACTAATCATTCATCTGTGGTTTTAGGAATAAACAATAAAAAAAAAAAATATATATATATATATTTGTTTGAACAATCATTTTCTACATGATGGCATGTTAAACAGACTTGAAAGTGTTTGGAGAGGGAAAGACTCCCGTCTCTCGTAACGGACAAGCCCGTCTTTTATTGTCACACGAACACCACAACACATGCGGCCACAACACACTCATGCTGACGGTGGCCGGTGAAAAGTGTCCTCTGCATTTAACCCATCCAGGCATGTCCTTTCCTCCGAGGGGCAGGCCAGGAGCAGTGGTTGCTTTCTCGTACAGCGCCCGCCGCCCGGGGACCAACTTCGGATGTTGTCGTCACTGGTCGGATGATGATGATGATCTGATCTTCTGCATGTTTTTAGTGGGGGGGTTATATACGGAGGAACCCCCTGGGGGAGCACGGGGAGAACATGCAAACTCCACACAGAGAGAAAGGCCCTTATGACGAGATACCCCACCTGGGCAGTAGGCACTGAAGATATGGGGGGGGAACACAACCACAGCGCTCACAGTGTACCAGGCGAGAATCGAACTCAGGACCTTCTGACTGTGAGGCGACAGCGCTACCGACTGCGCCACCGTACCCCCCTCTATGTTGTTACTGAAGTCAAACAGGCTATATCTCCAACAAGTTGCTGGGCTTTAGCGGCTCATTTGTAAACCGCCTCTCAGAGCCAATCAGGACTCTGCTATTTCACATACCCCCAGGTTGATCCCGCCTACATTAGTTAACCCTTTACGGGCTGTTTTTGAGACCTTTTTGATGACAATTTATCGTTATTATTTATTAAGTCGAAGGGTCGACTACTTATTGGGAGTAGTCGGTGACTACTAAAATGCAGTAGTCGTAATGTGCCTGTTGTCTCTTCATTATCTGTTTCTTTTCTGTGTCCCTTTCCTCTAACCTCTCTACCTGCCTGTGTGTGTCCAGATAAAGACGACCACCCTCCAGTGCACGAGGGGGAGACGGTGACGGACTACCAGGCCCGGACAGAGCAGTACTGGATGGGAGTGGCCCGCGCCAACATGGGCCCCGACGCCAAGGACAAGAAGGTGGCCAAGGTCGGCCTCGCCATGGCTAAAGTCTTCTATGAAGACCAGTAGTGGGACACGGCCAAAGTGTTTGAATGTCTGTGTTGTGAGAGAGAATATGAGTAAGTACCAGTAATTGTGTGCGTCTGTGTGTGTGTGTGTGTGTGTGTGTGTGTGTGTGTGTGTGTGTGCGCGTGTGTGCGCCTGTGTGAACGTGCGCGTGTGTGTGTGTGCGCGTGCGCGCGACTACATTGCTTTTTCTACAACCTCTCAAATCATCTGGTGCAGCAAGTGGATTCATTGAAGTTTTAAAATCCAATATTGATAGAAAAAAATGCTATGCTGTACTATATTCCAATCTTTTAAAAATAAATTTGAATATATGGACTATTTTTCATTTGGCAGCATTACAATGAACTTTGCATCATGGTTTGTTAGCATGACGGTTTTCATTCACTTCTTCTTAGTTCAAATTGGCTAAGTGGGCTCTGTCTGTGTTGGTGCCAGTCCCGTTTTGTGAGGGAAGTGATGTCATCAGTGAGTGCGTTTACATGCAGACAAACAGTTTATTAGCGGATTTCTGGAGTTACCTGATTATTCAAATGGTCATGTAAACAGCATAAACCGATAAGCTTTATCCGTTTATGGCCGTTCTCAGGTTATGAATAAACCGATAAACATACCTAGGTTTTTGGCCAATAACCTGTCTTTCGAGTGCATGTATACATCGTATCAGGTTTCTTGTGGGTTTATACATCTGCGCATGTACAAGTTGCATGTAAAAAGTTGAATTACCGCCGCCTTCTGGAGAGAAATCCGACTAATTGACTGAATCATGTAAACCCAGGTTTTTCCTATTGTCGGATTATTAAAGTGCATGTAAACGCAGAAATCTGATTATTGCCATAAACTGATTACTCACAGTTATCAGTTTATTGGTGTGCATGTAAACGCACTCAGTGATGTCAAGAGTGTGTGTGTGTGTGTGAGTGAGTAGAATTTCGGGCAGCCACAGCTATGCCGTTTTACGTGCGATGGGGCTGAAACTTTCAGTTAATGTAAAGAGCGGGTGATAGGTGATAAATTACCTAATGATGATGTCATCAATGATGTCATAGAGCAGGCAAGGCTGCGTATGCGACATGCAGTGGGTCAGCTGTAGGGGTGGGCGAGCCTAGGAATCGAGTGCGCGAGATTGTTAGTGTAATAAATCCTTCCTGGCTGGAGTATAAGGCTGAATTCAGACACAATCCGTCGAGACGTATAGTAGACCGTCGGGGTCATAGACATAAATAATATGGACATACCTATCCCATTAAATGTTTTCTCTCTGGCGTAGTTCAAACCTTGGGCGATCTGTCAATCACCCCCTTTTCTATCATCTATTTTACTCTATTTTACTGGTCCGTGTAGAGAACAAATGGTTTGGTACACTAAGGACTTCGACCAGGTGTTTGTTACAGATTTCTCTATAACGTAGCTGGCTGGCTGTTTCCACACATTCAAATGGTCCTGGAATCTGCCTGGCAATGTGAATGTCGAATTGCAATGCATCGGAGCTATTATAAGAGGTTGAGACAGGTCCCATCCATTTTTTGAAATCATTAGTTTTATCAACCCCCCCCCCCCCCCCCCCCCCCCCACACACACACACACACACACACACACGTACACACGTTTACCATGTCGAAATTCAGTACATCTGTCTATCCACTCTGCTCTCTTTTCAGAGGCTGTGTCAGGTCTTCTTGCTCATTGAAAGACCTTCACACAGTGTGCAGACACGTGCACACGAGAGCACTGCTACGATGCCAGCTGCTACACTAGCTGCTAACACTAGCTAACAAAACAATGAAAAGATGAGGAGGGAGGCTAGTTTTCATTTGATTGTGACTGTAGAGTAGACTGGTCTTTTTTTTGGCTGAGGATCTTATGGTTTGATATGGTTGCTCCCCCAGACGACGGACATAAGAGGTTTTTTAAGTCATCACTGGTAGTAATCAGTTAACTTCAGCTAACTGACAGCCGAGTCCTTTGCAATGACCAAGGGTTCCACGTTTTGAGAAAGAAAAGCCCGGCTGACCGATGCACAGATATTATATTACTATACAGTAGGGGTGGGAATCACCAGATGCCCACGATACGATACTAAAACGATACTTGAGTCACGATACGATAGTATTGCGATATCGCCGATATTGCGATATATTGAATATTGCGATATTTCGATATATTGCGATTTCTTACTTTTTTAACTGCAAATGATGTCTCCAAAGGAAAACTTTGTCAACATCTGGTTTATATAAGAACAATTTTCCAGTCTGTACATCTGACTTCAACCATTTTAACCAAACATTGTCAAGTAGACAGACCAACAACTTTCATAAAGTCATGTCATAGTTGCATGCACCTGACAAACTGAACTGTTTGTTACAGTCTACTTACAGTCCACCTTAACTGGATGTGTGTGTGGACTACTGTACGTAGGTAGTTTTTGAACAATGCAACTTCACTTCACTTGCACAAAACATCTTGTGCAGCCCATTCAGTAACTGGGGAATTTGTAAATTACTGTTATGACAAAACTGTTACTGTTAAAACAAAATGAAAATATGCTACCGTTTGTTTACTGCTGGCCTTGGAACTAAAGTTTATAGCAGCCCGGTGGCATGGCATGGCCTGCAAAATTATTATTATTATTATTATTTTTTTGCAATATCGATACAATATCGTCAGGCAAAATATCGCGATACTATGGTGTATCGATTTTTTCCCCCACCCCTACTATACAGTAGATGGGTCACCGCAGGCTCCGCCAATTCTAAGAAATGGTAGCAGCAAATTGTCACGTGACTCCAATAGACTCAGACCTGCCGAAAGTCTCCTAAGTGGCAGTGTCCATGGAAAACCATGGGCAAAACCCACGTGAAAGTTTTTTGAAGTTGGGCCGTCTTCCTTGAAATGCCATCATCTTTGACCCGTGTATAAACCGGGTCACAAAGTTGTTTTCAGTTGCCATGACGTTGATTTCTGTCACTGTTAAGTAATGAGCTCTGATTTCTTCAAAGAGAGCTCAGCTCACGTCCATGTTGTGATGAGCTCAGCTCACGTCCATGTTGTGATGAGCAATGATGCTGCTCAATAAAGAATGATCACTTCTTCTCCACCACCTCTCTTGACATCTAGGGGCTTGAGAGTGAGTCAGAGGCAGGGGCAGAATGCAGGGAGAGTGGAGAGAGCTCCATTGCGGAGGTGAGTGATGGAAAGGATTTGACGGTTTAGAATAATTAGTGATTGTAGACTATCTTCTCTTCTTTTATGGAAATCAGTGGGGATATTGAATAGGAAACATTTCATGCATCGGGGGCACTTTGACTTAACAGTTGTCCTCTCCGCTTTACTCATTGATTGGATAACATTAGAAAACAATCATTTAACAGAAATTGCAATTGCATGCAAGTATAAAGAGATTTGTTTTCAAGTTTAAATAAACAGTGAGTGGTTATTATTAAAGATGGCTCTGAATTAGTCGTCAAATCCATTTCTGTACTTTTAGCTTTTTAATATCTTTAAATATGTGATGGGCTATCTTGGGGCAAACCACTTCCTCTGGATGAAATTACAAAATGTACCCCGACATTTTCTCATGCTAGGACAGTATAGCCAAATAAAAGTATCAAACCGCCTGTTAAAAGGCACCAAAATACAGCAAATGTAAAAATAATAATAATAATAATAATCCCCAGACCCCCCGTTAAATTGTCACACTTCAGATTTACAATGCTTTCGATGCCGTAGCTGTGACACACAACTACAAAGGGCTTCCCGAGCCGTGGACTTTTCTCTCTCAAAATTCAAGATAAAAGATTCAAGATTTTTATTGTCACTCCGTAGTACAAGCATCACGTGTGAAATTCTTGTGCTGTAGACTCCGTTACAACATAGTGCAAAAAATAAAAGATATATAAATAAAAAACAAGAGGCAACAAGCAATAAAGCAGTAAGACACGCCACAGACAGCGGCGTATTCACTGCCCATAGTGCAAATGGCATGAACATACTTTAAACATAATTAAACATAATAACATTCTGTTAGGTGCAAATAGCGTATACCTAATTAAACATACTATTGAACATTAGTCATACATAATGGTAGCATCTACAGTGCGGTACAGTACGGCTACTACACTATTTGTATATGTTAAGGAGTCTCGTGGCCTGTGAGAAGATTGAAATTGAAATTGAAAACAACCGTCTTGTTAAGGCTGAGCAAGGACATCAATTTTATTTCACCAGAGCTGAAGGCAGCAACACAAAAGACTGCTGGAAATAACAGAAGAGAAGGTAAGTGCCACTAAACTGATATCCAGCATTGACAGTAGACAGAGACACAGTAAACATGATTCTGCCTGACCAATCAGTCGTCTGCAGTGTTTTCACGTCATCGTTTGGTACCAGGTCCACAGCCCTGTGAAGGTACCGGGTCCACAGCCCTGTATGACCGGGTCCACAGCTCTGTATGGTACCAGGTCCACAGCCCTGTATGGTACCGGGTCCACAGCCCTGTATGGTACCAGGTCCAGAGCCCTGTATGGTACCAGGTCCACAGCCCTGTATGGTACCAGGTCCACAGCCCTGTATGGTACCAGGTCCAGAGCCCTGTATGGTACCAGGTCCACAGCCCTGTATGGTACCAGGTCCACAGCCCTGTATGGTACCAGGTCCGCAGCTCTGTATGGTACCGGGTCCGCAGCCCTGTATGGTACCGGGTCCGCAGCCCTGGAACCTTGACAGAGGTGCTACTAGAAATAGTACGACTAAACCCGGGTTGTCCTGTTTTTTGACCGGTGGAAAGCTACAAAAAAGCGAGTCGAGCCGGGCGGAGCCGCACCAATACCAGCGGTGGAAATGGGCCATTAGGTACTTGTAAGAAGAAAGTAGACCAGAAGTAGAAACAAACTTGGGAATTGCATAAGGAAATAGTTGCAACTCAAAACAGCCTCAGTACCATGTTCCGCTTCTCTGATTGGTCCGGTTTCCCTGCTTTACATTACCGTACTTACTTTACATTGGCCACCTGATTCATCCTCCCTGAATTGCTGCCCCCCCCCCCCCCCCACACCCACTCTAAGTTTTTCTTACTAGGCCGTTCTCCCCCGTAAGTGTGAGCCAGGTAATACATTCACAGATATGCTGGTTTTGTGCGCCCCCTGCAGATAGATAGCAGTACCGCAGTTTCTTTGTCTGAGTTTTTACTCCTCCAAAACAAGCGAGAGGGAGAGAAGGTGGGTTGAGCCATGGGATAGGCAGCAATCGTGAAAATATGGGAAGGGCGTGAGGGGGGAGGGGGAGGGGGGAGAGCAGGTGGGAGAGATGGGATGATGCAGCCAATGAGCGGGGAGAGAGGAGAGGAGAGGAGAGGAGAGGAGAGGAGGAGAGGAGGACAAGTGAAGTGATGTGTCAGGGAAGACATCAGTCACCATGCGAGCACCAGCCTATCCCTCTGTGACCTATTTTATCTTCCGTGAACGTACAGAGCGAGGGATGAGGAGAGGGTGATGAATAATAGAGTAGAGGAGAGATGGATGAGGGGGTGAGGCTGCCTTCCCCTCCTTCACAGCCCCGCCCCTTCGCGCTCTCCCTGTCTTTTTCTCCCTCTCTCTGTCCCGCGACCCCCTTTTTTATTTGAACTTCGGGACAAAAAAAGAGAACACTTTCTATGAGGCCCATGTCTACAAGGCATTATAAGCATAGTTATACAGCATTATAAGCGCTCATAACTATTCATAATGATTTATAACTATAATCATAACGCATTATAAAGCATCTTATAATCACTTATAAAGTCAAGTGTTATAATGCATTATAACTGCGGCTCCCTCATGGGCATTTTTCCCCCCATGGATCATAATGCACTATAATTCCCATAGTTGTAATACATTATAATCACATTATAAGGCATTATAATCATCGTTATAATGCATTATAATGTTATTATAAGGGGTCATTGTATCCTCTAAGTAACGTAATGAAATTCCTCCAGTATAAGCAGATACAATGCATTACAAGCTGGTTATAAATCACGATAAATGGTCATTGTATGCTTTAAGTAAAGTGGGCGAAAGAATCAAACAAATCTGTGCAATAACAACACATAAACGTTGTAAAATGTATTTATTTTTTCACTGGGTCAAAAGACAATGAATCAAGTATTTTCATCAACAAAGGTGACTCCTTAATGGTAACTGTAACCCTTGCAACTAAAAGTTACGCAATATGATGATAATGACTGTAAGCCAGTGTAAAAGGGATATGTAATGTAATGTAATGTAATGTAAGGGATATACTAGTTGTAGTATTCTATGGGCCAAAAGGTCAGAAGTCTCTAGGATCAACTATGGAGCCTGAGTGAAGCGATACACCAGATTGACACCGACAAATATTTCCTTTTGGAAGAATAAAAAAGTAATTCTCCCTTTTAATATAGAGATGTAAAGAAATAAGAAATGGACATACAAACCATTAAAGTGCACAATTATTGCAGTATTATTACATTACCCGGGTAATTTGGAACAAGAAAACAGTCAAACAAAATCCTAATTGGCCAATAAATCGAAATTCGAGTTCAGTTAGATCCAGTCTTCTCCAGTAATGTTGATTACTGAATATAACTCAGTCCTCGTGTCCGACACTATCCAGAACTACCTGATAGTTCTGTTTGCACCGCTGTGGAAGTGGCGATTGTCCTACTGCACTTTAGAATGCGTTGGTTGTGTGTGTAGAGCCAAGGTACAATCTTCTGCATGCAATTGGATTTCTAGTTCTTCTCCATTGGGTCGGGTCGCCATCAAACATCAACGATATTCAGGCTCACACACTCCAAGTACGTCCAAACCAGGTCCAAAAACGGGTCCAGAAGCTGGGTCCATCCAGGAAACCAGGTCCAAGAAATGTGACCTATACTGGGTAAGGTCAGAACTCACATTCAAGCTACATGTACAGTACTAGCTGTAATAGTGGACCATAAATCAAAGCTAGAAAATGTCAAATTATCTCATTGTACTCATAAAGAACAACAATTGAAAGTGTTGACACATTAGTCATTGTAAAATTATTACATTGTAAACCGTGTTGGGCAAGTTACTTTCGAAATGTAATTAGTTACTGATTACTCCCTAAAAAGTAATAAAAGTTACTTTACTGATTACTTTCTTCAAAAGTAATTAGTTAGATTAGTAGTTAGGTTACTAGTTACTTTTTCTTTATTTTTTACCCCATATATATATATAGTTGATCTCTAGGATCACCTATGGATATATATATATGTATGTATATATATATATATATATATATATATATCTCGCAGGAAGGCCAATTATTGATTAGTTGGAAAACGTCATAGAGCCGAATTGAAGCATACCAGATGGCGAGCAAACACATGCGTAATGCGTTGCTGGATGGGGGCGGCCTTAAAGAAAGTGTGCCAAATTCATTTTAAACCAATGTAATGGTTGTCCAAGTCTGTCTGAACCCACTGGTTTTTGCAACATGGTTGAAAAGTATAAACATTTTGACTTCTACCATTGAGCATGTTGGTGTTAGTTCTTCCTTTCCTGACCAGTGATCCTGTCGCTGCCTTGTTACTTCTAATCTCTTCTTAGGCTACAAAGGATTTGTGAGTGCAGGCAAGAGTAAAGCTAGTTAGGATGTGTGTGTGTGGATAGACACATGCACACCATCCTCGTACTGGTCTTACTGATCTGTCTAAAGCCTCTCTATCCCTGTGTAGTGGTGGACAGGAAGTCCCTATATCCCTGTGTAGTGGTGGACAGGAAGTCCCTATATCCCTGTGTAGTGGTGGACAGGAAGTCCCTATATCCCTGTGTAGTGGTGGACAGGAAGTCCCTATATCCCTGCTTAGTGGTGGACAGGAAGTCCCTATATCCCTGCGTAGTGGTGGACAGGAAGTCCCTATATCCCTGCATAGTGGTGGACAGGAAGTCCCTATATCCCTGCGTAGTGGTGGACAGGAAGTTCCTATATCCCTGCGTAGTGGTGGACAGGAAGTTCCTATATCCCTGCGTAGTGGTGGACAGGAAGTCCCTATATCCCTGCGTAGTGGTGGACAGGAAGTTCCTATATCCCTGCGTAGTGGTGGACAGGAAGTCCCTATATCCCTGCGTAGTGGTGGACAGGAAGTCCCTATATCCCTGCGTAGTGGTGGACAGGAAGTCCCTATATCCCTGCATAGTGGTGGACAGGAAGTCCCTATATCCCTGCGTAGTGGTGGACAGGAAGTTCCTATATCCCTGCGTAGTGGTGGACAGGAAGTCCCTATATCCCTGCTTAGTGGTGGACAGGAAGTCCCTATATCCCTGCATAGTGGTGGACAGGAAGTTCCTATATCCCTGCGTAGTGGTGGACAGGAAGTCCCTATATCCCTGCGTAGTGGTGGACAGGAAGTCCCTATATCCCTGCATAGTGGTGGACAGGAAGTCCCTATATCCCTGCGTAGTGGTGGACAGGAAGTCCCTATATCCCTGCATAGTGGTGGACAGGGAGTCCCTATATCCCTGCGTAGTGGTGGACAGGGAGTCCCTATATCCCTGCTTAGTGGTGGACAGGAAGTCCCTATATCCCTGCTTAGTGGTGGACAGGAAGTCCCTATATCCCTGCGTAGTGGTGGACAGGAAGTCCCTCTCTCACCCATCTCTCCTTGCCTAACTCAACATTCAGCTCTGACGCTCCCCTCTCTCTTCCACTCCTCTTTCCCTCTCTGTCTCTCTCCACTCCTCCCTCACTCTCTCCCTCTCTCTCTCTCTACTACCAGTGTGTTTAGTGAAGCTTAATCCCCAGACCCACTGGGATTTTATGACTATAATCTGGGCTGGGATTGGTTTAGCCGTCCCAGACACTGGTAGACAGAGGGGTGAGGAGGAGGTGGACAGGGGGAAAGCAGGGCGACTTTGGGGGGGTTGGGTGAGGAGAGAGGAGGGGAGAAGCAGCGAGGAGCAATGTTGGCCAGTAGCTAGTTACTAGTAACGCATTACAGTAACAGTAGTACTTTCCCCAGTAACGAGTAGTGTAATGAATTACTGATAACATTTCAGTAATATTAGTTACCAGCACGCCCCCCCCCCCCCCCCCCCCCCCACAGAGGAGTAACTGGAGTAGTTAGACCGATTGGCCAATGTAAAAAGAAAAAAAGGTTTGAGTCCTGTTGCAGATTTTATTTTGGTTTTAACTGCTAGTTTGAACCGTTAGCTGCACGCTTACCGGCGATTACCCTGACATTCACACAGAGGAGCACATGCAAGCTCTGACATTTGAGGAGAAAGGACGCAACCACCAATTTTCTGGGTTGTAACACAAAAGTAATACAATCAGTAGTGTAATAAATTACTGTTGGCAGCGGGTAATAATAAGTAAAGTAATAATATTACTTTTGAAAAGAGTAACAAGTAATGAGTAATAAATTAACTTTTTAAAGTAACAAGCCCAATACTGGTGAGGAGAGGTCAGAGGGGAGCTAAGCCACATCAGAGGATCATTTCAGTAGCATCTGCATCGCCCGGATTTCCCTTCTGATCACACTTGAGCCCTAATTATGGGCTAAGTGACCCACATGGGCACTGACATCACAGGCTGCTGGGGGTCTGAGTGACATCACAGGCTGCTGGGGGTCTGAGTGACATCACAGGCTGGGTGGGGGTCTGTAGTGACATCACAGGCTGCTGGGGGTCTGAGTGACATCACAGGCTGGGTGGGGGTCTGTAGTGACATCACAGGCTGGGGGTCTGTAGTGACATCACAGGCTGCTGGGGGTCTGAGTGACATCACAGGCTGGGTGGGGGTCTGTAGTGACATCACAGGGTGGGGGTCTAGTGACATCACAGGCTGCTGGGGGTCTGAGTGACATCACAGGCTGGGTGGGGGTCTGTAGTGACATCACAGGCTGCTGGGGGTCTGAGTGACATCACAGGCTGCTGGGGGTCTGTAGTGACATCACAGGCTGCTGGGGGTCTGTAGTGACATCACAGGCTGCTGGGGGTCTGAGTGACATCACAGGCTGGGTGGGGATCTGTAGTGACATCATAGGCTGGGGGTCTGTAGTGACATCACAGGCTGGGTGGGGGTCTGAGTGACATCACAGGCTGGGTGGGGGTCTGTAGTGACATCACAGGCTGGGTGGGGGTCTGAGTGACATCACAGGCTGGGTGGGGGTCTGTAGTGACATCATAGGCTGGGGGTCTGTAGTGACATCACAGGGTGGGAGTCTGTAGTGACATCACAGGCTGCTGGGGTCTGTAGTGACATCACAGGCTGGGGGTCTGTAGTGACATCACAGGCTGCTGGGGGTCTGAGTGACATCACAGGCTGGGTGGGGGTCTGTAGTGACATCACAGGGTGGGGGTCTAGTGACATCACAGGCTGCTGGGGGTCTGAGTGACATCACAGGCTGGGTGGGGGTCTGTAGTGACATCACAGGCTGCTGGGGGTCTGAGTGACATCACAGGCTGCTGGGGGTCTGTAGTGACATCACAGGCTGCTGGGGGTCTGTAGTGACATCACAGGCTGCTGGGGGTCTGAGTGACATCACAGGCTGGGTGGGGATCTGTAGTGACATCATAGGCTGGGGGTCTGTAGTGACATCACAGGCTGGGTGGGGGTCTGAGTGACATCACAAGCTGGGTGGGGGTCTGTAGTGACATCACAGGCTGGGTGGGGGTCTGAGTGACATCACAGGCTGGGTGGGGGTCTGTAGTGACATCATAGGCTGCTGGGGGTCTGAGTGACATCACAGGCTGGGTGGGGGTCTGTAGTGACATCATAGGCTGGGGGTCTGTAGTGACATCACAGGGTGGGGCTCTGTAGTGACATCACACGCTGCTGGTGGTCTGAGTGACATCACAGGCTCGGGGTCTGTAGAGACATCACAGGCTGGGGGTCTGTAGTGACATCACAGGCTGGGGGTCTGTAGTGACATCACAGGCTGGGGGTCTGTAGTGACATCACAGGCTGGGGGTCTGTAGTGACATCACAGGCTGGGGGTCTGTAGTGACATCACAGGGTGGGGGTCTGTAGTGCTATGATTCTTGGTAGCCACATCAGCTAATCAATAAAGGGATTCTGCCCAATGTGTACAAACCATCATGGTGGCCTAGTTTTGTCAAAGCCTCTTTGTAGAAAGATCATCTTTGTCCTTTGGTTGATCATGATAAAAAGATGACTTTAGCATTAGAATTGTTCTGGGGGAACTGGCTACAGTATCATTATCTAGACGGTGCGCTGACAGCTGACAAACCTCTCCATGTGGATCTCGCCATTGACGGGACATCTTGTGCGGTGGTGAATGAGGATGAATCTGTCATATTAACAGCTGCTGCTGAATGTGACTTGTGTACTTGCAGGCAGCGGCATTAGTGAATGTGATACACATATTGAAGAGCAGACTGGCATGTGGTGGAAATGTGATATTACACATGTCCTTTCAGTTCACAGTCTCCAGTGTGGCAGGACGTCCCTTCTGCACCTGCAATGCCCCTAACCCTAACCCTAACCCTCTAACCCAGTACAGCTAACCCTAACCCTCTAACCCAGTACAGCTAACCCTAACCCTCTAACCCAGTACAGCTAACCCTAACCCTCTAACCCAGTACAGCTAACCCTAACCCTAACCCTCTAACCCAGTACAGCTAACCCTAACCCTCTAACCCAGTACAGCTAACCCTAACCCTCTAACCCAGTACAGCTAACCCTAACCCTCTAACCCAGTACAGCTAACCCTAACCCTCTAACCCAGTACAGCTAACCCTAACCCTAACCCTCTAACCCAGTACAGCTAACCCTAAGCCTCTAACCCAGTACAGCTAACCCTAACCCTCTAACCCAGTACAGCTAACCCTAACCCTCTAACCCAGTACAGCTAACCCTAACCCTCTAACCCAGTACAGCTAACCCTAACCCTCTAACCCAGTACAGCTAACCCTAACCCTCTAACCCAGTACAGCTAACCCTAACCCTAACCCTCTTACCCAGTACAGCTAACCCTAACCCTCTAACCCAGTACAGCTAACCAGTACAGCTAACCCTAACCCTCTAACCCAGTACAGCTAACCCTAACCCTCTAACCCAGTACAGCTAACCCTAACCCTCTAACCCAGTACAGCTAACCCTAACCCTAACCCTCTAACCCAGTACAGCTAACCCTAACCCTAACCCAGTACAGCTAACCAGTACAGCTAACCCTAACCCTAACCCTCTAACCCAGTACAGCTAACCCTAACCCTAACCCTCTAACCCAGTACAGCTAACCCTAACCCTCTAACCCAGTACAGCTAACCCTAACCCTCTAACCCAGTACAGCTAACCCTAACCCTCTAACCCAGTACAGCTAACCCTAACCCTCTAACCCAGTACAGCTAACCCTAACCCTAACCCTCTAACCCAGCACAGCTAACCCTAACCCTAACCCTACAGTCAAACTGTTCTATCAGACTCTAGGTGTTACTTAGCTCTTGGTAAACTGAATAAACAACACCATTGGGCAACCTTTGGTTCTGAAAAATGAAGCCAGTGCGGACGTGCTTTAAACCTGCATTCTTTCAAATGGCTTGCAGGGAACTGCAATGGGAAAATGACTTTGCACTTGATTTATGACGTCAGTAAAGACTTTCCTAATGAGTTGATGGTCTCAATCGCTCATCTCATGTCTTCTTCAATACAGCGGGATGTTCATTTAGTCGATTATGGTTGCGTTTTGAGTAAAATAGACAATAAAGCAGACCATGTTTTGGCACGTGATTGACAGGTTGCCTATCCAGTGATCGCGCAGCTTGCCGATCACAGAACAATAGCAGGCGGCGCTGCGCCTCTATAGGAAACACCTGGTCTCACGCTACCTGCTTCTGGCTCCAACTAACCCACATGGTCTCACGCTACCTGCTTACCTACCAAACCAACCAACAAACCAATGGGTGCCGTCATGGTGGCTACGTCCATATTTTTATACGGTCTAACACTGACATGTATAGATATTCATAACTCCTGTGTGCATAGATGATGGTCTTCTCTACTGTAAAGTCAGCTTCGCCTGTCTGTCCTACATTATTATTATTATTATTATTATTATTATGCTATATGGCTCCTTATTGATTGGCAATGCCCATAAAACAGCATGTATTGGTAACACTTTATAATAACGCTCAGTCGTAAGTCATTTATAAGCCTTTAGTTAATGATGAACTAATCATGGTTAGGGTTAGGGTTAAAAAAGGATTAGTTCATCATTAACTAAAGGCTTATAAATGACTTACGACTGAACGTTATTATAAAGTGTTACCCATGTATTTGCTGCAGATAAAAAGCATCTTTCAGATCAGGTAAGAAAGAGGGACAGAGTTAAAGCATAAACGACTAAAGCTAAAAAGCTACAGGTGAGGAGAGAAGAAGGGAGTGTGTGTGTGTCTTTAAGAACTGGAGTGTGCTATTGAGGGTGGGGAGGGGGTTGGTTGGCTGCATTGGAACAGTCCTCTCTAATGAGCAGATTTCTGAGAGAGAGACATCAACACATACAGAGGGAGAGAGAGACAGAGATCCAGCCTTTAGGAGGAGAAGAGAGATTGTAAGAGCAAGACCGCAGGCAGTGCAGGCAGGCTGTGCGTCAGCCAGCACTCCATAGGGAAGCATGGAGACGAGCAGGAGATGCTAAAGAGGACAGGACTGAACCGCCACAGGATCATACAGACGGATGGCATTTCATCAACCGGGCAACCTCAACGCAACCCACGCAAAAGATAAACCACTTATGGACACAGTGGATTAAAGACCTACAGACGGACTAATGAGAGGGGGAGAGGGGAAATAGAGACGAGGTTGTTTATTTTCATTCCCTGCGTGTGCGCACTGGCTGTCAGAAAGTGTGTATCTGTGTTGTGCGCACTAGCTGTCAGAGAGTGTGTGTGTGTCTGTGTGTGTGTGCGCACAAGGCAGGAGACTGCATTGCTGTTCTCCAGCACCACAGGACCAGACAACAACAAAAAAACAACACAACAAGCTGATTACCTCATGTGTTCTGCCAAAAAATTATATCTTTCTCTCCCCCTCTCTCTGCATGTGTGTGCTGCTCGCCGTGTGCCCAGGCTCACGATAGCAAAGGCTGGCCATCAGCAAGGCGTAGAAGAGGATGGTCGGACCTGCAAACGCTTAGAAAGAGCGATAGATTCTGATTCTGTCTGTTTATGGTCTTTTTACTGATCATCAGGGGCGGACTGGAAGAAGAAGAAGAAGCCACCAGGGCCTTGGAGGACATCTTTTTCATCATAAAGCATGCTACAGCTTGGCTCTGCATGCTGGGGCCTCGGGGCTGATCAGGGAGCCTAAAGGCCGGTTTCTATGCTGGAGCCTCAGGGTTTTAGAGGACTGCCACCAGGGGAGGAGACGCTGGGCTCTGTGCCCCAGAGAGGCGGAGGCATCATCAGGTAGGAGGCGGCCGAACGTGTGGGGGCCTGAGCGGAAAAGGAGGAGGAGGAGGAGGAGTGGGAGGAAGCAGAAGAGTTGTGTGTGCACATCATAGACTGTGTGGGCACTCGATGGCAGGCCATCCAGCCACCTGATGGTTTAAGACTTCGAGGGGATAATGGCAGCTCCGCCGTGCCCTCTCTCCTCCTCTCTCACGCGCCACGGAGAAGAAGCTCGGAGGTGCTAGCCCGAAGCAACACAGCCACGACGGACGGACGCCCCGCCGAGAGGATGGTGTGAGCGGCGTTGCGCTACCCCCCTCCGGTCCTTTCCCACCACCGCACCGGGAGAGACCCCTGGCGCTCCCGTCGGGGGGGCCTAGTTTTGTCGTTCGCCTCGTTTCTCCTTCCTCTTCATCGAGGCAACAGAGGGTCAGAAGGGGAGTCCTTGCTTGATTTGTTTTGGGGGCACTTCTCTCCCTCTCCCTTCCGCCCCCCCCTCTACCTCCTCCTCCTCCTCCTCCTCACCCCGGCCCTCGCCAGCAACCTCATCACCAAACAGCCTCAACCTCGACCACAACTCCACCACCGCCAGCTCCATGGATCAGTTGTAAACAAACCAACCCTGTCCCTCTTTATCCGTCGTCCCTTTTTTCTTTTTCGTTTCTTTTCTTTTTGTCGAGGCTTCGGGGGGGGAATTGCCAAGACCTGTTTCATGCATGTCCACTGGCGGCAGGTTCAACTTTGACGATGGGGGGTCATACTGCGGCGGGTGGGACGAGGGCAAGGCGCACGGCCACGGCATCTGCACGGGACCCAAGGGCCAGGGCGAGTACTGTGGCTCGTGGGCCCACGGCTTCGAGCTGCTGGGCGTCTACACCTGGCCCAGCGGCAACACCTACCAGGGCACCTGGGCTCAGGGCAAGAGGCACGGCGTGGGCCTGGAGAACAAAGGCCGCTGGGTGTACAAGGGCGAGTGGACCCACGGCTTCAAGGGACGCTACGGCGTGCGGGAGAGCACGGGCACGAGCGGCAAGTACGAGGGCACCTGGAACAACGGCCTGCAGGACGGCTACGGCACGGAGACGTACTCCGACGGAGGTAAGAGAGGGCGGGATGGGATAACAACGCGTACGTTAGAGTGTGTGACAGAGTGACGAGAGTTCGTGAATGTGTGTCGGTATGTTTACAAGAAGCCAATTGCTACCAAGAAGCCAATGCTACCACTGGTCCAGTAGTGATATTAGCCAGTGACTGACATCTGTCCCCTGTGAAAAGAACGTTGTTACTCGAGATGATTGACAGGTGAATGGGCCAGTGACAGTCTCCGAGTTGACAGATGGAGGAGTCTTACCAGAGGTTTCCTCGGGTCATCCTTGGCGTTCACCGCGCCCTGTCTACACACACACACACACACACACACACACACACACACACACACACACACACACACACACACACACACACACACACACACACACACACACACACACACACACACAGATTGAGGGGGTGTTTCAGGACAGGGCTTCCAGCTGCTCTCTCAGCCTCGTCGCCAGAATCAAATGTGGGCATTGTACGTTTTCTGCAATCCACACGTATGGTACATAGAAGATGAACATGTGATCCACACATACGGTACATAGAAGATGAACATGTGATCCACACATACGGTACATAGAAGATGAACATATGACATTAGATACGTGCATATATCAGCATTATACACTTCGTAGAGTCTGCTATTGAAAGAACGCAGCGGGCAGTAAGGGTGTCGTGGTCGGTCGCGGGGTGGCTTACCTTTTCACGCCGCCGGACAACCGCGTTCGATCCCCATTCGTGGTCACAGGGTTTACAAAGCCTACACTTCAACACTGAGTCACGTTGACCCTTTTTGTTATTTAAAGGGATACGCCAACATTTTGGGACATTCACCTATTTGCCATATTCCCGATAGTCAAACCAGAACGTCGATGCCTTTCTCTTCCCTGTGTGGAAATGAGAAATGACCTTGCCCCCCTCCCTCCTGCTTGAGAGCTTGGCAGTACAATGGCAGTATACGGTACAGTTCAGTCACCAAAAATACACCTTCCAACAGTGGCAGAAACACTCGTGTACAAACACTCGTGTCCTCACCACATGCCATGAAATAACAATACAAAGTTATGAGAAATGGCCATTTTGGAAGTAAATCCATAGCCAGAAGTAATGTGGTAGAACCAAAGTTACTTCCATGTTTGCCTGAGTCATCAGACTTCCTTGTATATGTATTTACTTAAAAAATGACAGTTTCCCGTAACATTGTGTTATTATTTCATCGCATGCTAAATACACGAGTCACAACATGTACATGTGAGTGTTTCTGGCGCTGTTGGAAGGTGTATTTTTGGTGACTGAACCCGGGGGTAGGCTCGTGTACCGGTTACTACCATTCACCTGCTAAAGTCACTAAGCAGGAGGGGTGAGACACACTTTCTAAAGCACACACACGCGGAAGAGAAAGGCATCGACATTCTAGTTTTACTATCGGGAATATGGCAAATAGGCAAATCTCCCAAAATGTTGGCATATATATCCCTTTAAGCCTAGACCAAACTATAATCCTAACCTTAACCAAGTTGTTTTACTTGTCTAAATGACCAAGAGTTGTTAAAGTTGGTTTATTTGCAATGAACAATTGGAAGGGCAGGCGGGCGAAGTTTTCAAATTAACCACCACTTTGTTTTTTTCAAATTGACATTGAGATTGTAGGTTTTTGCAGAGATTTTAGAAACGTATTTTGCTGATGTTTTGTTTCAAATTGACCGTACGTTGATATACTATATATATATATATAGTATATCCTGGTTTGCAGAAATGTCAAATGCCAACGTTTTCTTCTGGCGATTGGGTTGGCTCTCTCCCTCTCTCTCTCTCTCTCTCTCTCTCTCTCTTTCTCTCTATTTCTTTTTGTCTTTCTCCTCCAAAAACCTTTCTTTCTCTCCTTACCCCTCACCTCAGCCTTCAAAAGGACACGCAGTGTGTTCGGAAGCCTTAAATTCAGGCCACGCAGCCTTAAGGGAAGTGAAGAGGTAGAGGGACAGAGGACGACAGCAGGTGCCATCTAAAGTGATTCACAATGCAGACTGCAGTGCTGTGATGAGCTGACAGAGAGCCCAGGTATCTGGGATCCATACCTCCACCCTCCATCTCCACTGCATCGTGTCTAATAATACAGATAGACTGCAGACCAAACCATTTACAATTCTGCATCTGTTTAAAGAGGCTGTGAAGCTAAAATATACATTTACAAATCTAGCCCCCCCCACTCAATTCTCATGAACAGTGTGTGTTATATTATACCTTTAAACATCTGCTATCGCATGTGCATGGGAGGTGAATTGGTGAGAGTCTAAGTACTAAACTTTAGAATTGGGATGTGTTTACAATAAACAAACAAAAGAAAGCATATGACTCGAACTGCGGTGCAAAGAGGCATGGTTAGCTTGTTTTACAGCTATACTGTCAGGGGTAAGAATTAACTTTTTGAATCGCCGGTAGATGGAAGAATCCACTCGCCAAGCATATTCTTTTACCGGCCAAAATGATAAATCACATTTTTGTGTCACATAATACATAGCATCATCATTATCACAAATTGAGTGAGTTGTGGGCTCTGTCTGTCTTTCTGTCTGGCCCCCACATTGTGAGATTTGTGATGATTTTGATCATCAGTGATGTCACTCGAGCACTCGTCATTGTCAGGATCGGGGTTAGACGTGTGGATCTAATCGCGGGTAGTTGATGACCACGGGAAACTTGGTAGGTCTGGAGAAGCTGGGGTGTTGTGGAACTTGGTAGCTTGATAGCTGGGGGTGCACTGTTCGAGGTTTTGGGAACGGTTGCAGAGAGATTGCAGAAGTTTCTGGTTGCAGGAATTGCAGGTTGCAGACGTTGCTTGAGATTGGTATGATCCTAGTTTAGATTATGAATCACGAACTCCCCCCCAGAATATGCCCTTAGCAGCTGGAGGCGGCCGAGAGGCAGAGCTAAAAGCAACGGCCGCTGTAGACGGGGGAGTAGCAGGTCTGGAAACCTCCGGAACGGCGGTGCGCTCGGAAGCTGGGGCTTCGAGACGATCTAGCCGGCCAATCAAGAGGGCGTGCCGATCAGCGGCTGCGGAAGCCAGAGCCTGGATTGCTTTTTCCTGCTGGGCGTGCCGATCAGTGGCTTCGAAAGCCAGAGCCTGGATTGCTTTTTCCTGGTGGGCAATCAGGCGTCTTGACTCAAGTGCGAGGTCTTGCGGAGGCTGCGGGGTGACACCCTGGGGGCCTAGCCCTTCGAGACGATCTAGCCGGCCAATCAAGAGGGCGTACCGATCCTCGGCCTTGGAAGCCTGAACTTTCTGGGTGTCAAGCAGGTCTGACATCATGGTAACCACGGTTTGTAAGATCTTCTCGATGACAAGACCCTTCGTTGAGTCGCCTAGTGGGTCCTCCTTGACCGCTAAACGGCTAAATTTGCCCGCTAAATCCACTTCTGAGTGATTCATACTGTCGGGATCGGGGTTAGACGTGTGGATCTATTCGCGGGTAGTTGACGACCACGGGAAACTTGGTAGGTCTGGAGAAGCTGGGGTGTTGTGGAACTTGGTAGCTTGATAGCGGGGGCTGCACTGTTCGAGGTTTTGGGAACGGTTGCAGAGAGATTGCAGAAGTTTCTGGTTGCAGGAATTGCAGGTTGCAGACGTTGCTTGAGATTGGTATGATCCTAGTTTAGATTATGAATCACTGGCCAGAGCCTGCCGGAACAGGCCTTTATAGATCCGAGCATGACACCACCTGTGCTATGACATCAGACCGTTTGTGACATCATCAGAGACATGACATCACCTGTGCTATGACATCACTAGCGAAAGGCATGAAAGACACTTATGAACCATGACATCATCAGTGATCGATGACATCATAGTCGGAATGATGACGTCAAAGTAGGGATGATGACGTCATCCTAACAGTCATCATCACTTGGGCAATTGTGAAGTCACTGATGATGTCAGTGTCAGTCAATGTGTGCTACTTTTCTCTCACTACTGATGACTCACTGATGCAAAGTTGAGGAATTGTGCACTGAGTGATGTCACTCGAGCACTCCATGATGTGATCAGTGATGGTCACTCGAGCAATTGTGATGTCATCAGTGAGTGATGCGAAGTTGAGCAATTTTGCACTGCACATGCCCGAGCTGCGGGCAAGCCTAGGAATCGAGCGCGCAAGATTCTTAGTATCCATATTCAATACTCAATTAGATAATAAGGGAGTGTCCCAACCTTAGGGTCACGACCCTGGAATTCAAATAGCGTCGCCTGATTTTTATTTTTTATTTTTACACCAATTGAATACTACGGAAGAGGATTAGGGTCACGTGTGTTTTTGTTTTTGTTTTGTTTTTGTTCTGAGTTTAAAGTGAATGGGCTCTATCTTCCCAAAAGCGCTAATTTAGCGTTTGCGCTCGTTTAATGCCTCGTGCAATGCAAATTGGGGGCGGACACAAGCGCATGCCTGTGATAATTGTACTGGGCATTGGCTGCCACAAGCCAAAGCAGGCGTTTCAGCGCTAAAATGTGGGATTGATGGCATTATGCTATCGTCAGCAGCGCGCAATTACTTTGCGCTAAGAGCTTTGAAAAGGACCTCTTACGCGCAAATACCTCTCTGTGCTGGGTGCGCTGCACGGAGATTACGACTGCGCTCCCAGCGCAGAGAGGTATTTGCGCAGTGGAAAGTGGAATTCCTTTTGGAGATGTCATTACGCACAGCCTTGCCACGCCAAGACATCAAATTATGCTGCTAAAATTGGGTATTAGCAGATAATTCAGTGAGGCAATCAACTATAACTCACTGAGAAACTTTTATCACATCGCAAAGAGGGAAATTAATTGAGAAAACTTGTTGGACAATGGACATAGGCTATTTACCTTCATAACACGAAGGGTCGTTGGCACCACAGACGATCTGTCAATAAGCTCCCTCTGTCCTCGCACGCGTGAGTACACTCTATTATGCATGCCTCGCGCAAACAGCCATTGCAAGACGGGAATCTGATTGGTTTTGATTGACGTAATGTCCAGCCTTGCCTGGCCACGCCTGTGAATAATTCTGGTAGTTAAGACCACCCAAATCCAGTTTGCTCAGGCATTTTGGGGCACAGATGATTTTCGCATGGCTCTAGTTTGCGCTTACACGTGCCGTGAACCTTTCCGCATCCCGGCCGAGAATTGCATCCCCAACATATTTCGGGGCTGTTTTAACTTAGAAATCAGGGAGGTCACGTCTACCAGACAATTATATCACTTTTAAACA
The DNA here is from genome assembly GCF_964638095.1 of Poromitra crassiceps. Classification (NCBI taxonomy): domain Eukaryota; kingdom Metazoa; phylum Chordata; class Actinopteri; order Beryciformes; family Melamphaidae; genus Poromitra; species Poromitra crassiceps. Next base: position 32,190,521 of record NC_139636.1, read on the forward strand.
GTTACATTTCTGTATAAATCATTACAAGTATGCTCCCGTGAGGTGGGGATGCTTTTTTTTGCTGCTCGGCGGGGGAGCAAAACTCGGCAGAACACCTGGAGGACGGCGCAAGGCGGAATGCTATCTTCCCTGCCTTAAGGCCCGCGCAAACAGGTGCGCAAGCGCTATTAGGGGATAGCGCCTGTCGGAAGATAGAGCCCATAATCTCTAAGATTTCAGCTTTGTTCTCTTGGGTGACACGGCACCTATGGCGATGAGTGGTAATTGCAGATGACATCCAAACAGTGTTGCATTATTGTGACATTACTAATGTCACATAATGTCACTATATACTGCAAAGGCTCCCATTAATGGACCATAGCCTCCATCAACATTGTGAGTGACTCTTATTTTTATTTTTTTTATTTAGATGAAAATCTTTCAGATTATAACTTTAAATCAGGATTCTGAGAATAAAGTCAGAATTCTCAGATTAAAGCCCCATTCAGCAACTTTTCCAAGTTTTTCTATTGGAGAAACTGCGCCCTCTGGGTGCAATAGCATCGGTATCGATATCGCCGTTCAAAGTCAACAAAACACAGCGGCAGAAAGCTTTATGTACATGTTGTGACACCGGGTACTCACCACGTGATGAAATAATAATCCATAGTTATGTGAAACGGCATTTTCGTAGCAAATCCGCACCGAGTTACTTCCTTGTTTTCATGAACACAACGCTCCCGCTGTACAGCGTGTGCTTGCCTCTGGGATGCAGGCACACAACTGCTTAGTCCCAGGAGAGGCCTTTGGAGGGCGGTGTGTGACCAATAGAGGTGACATTCTCCCTGTTACAAGTCACTCTACAATCTTCAATGACTAAAAAGCTATTATATTAAAGGAACACTCTGGCCATTTTCAACCAGCTTTGTATCATTAGAACATCAGTAGTATATCAGAAAACTGTAAACTGTTTTGAAGTCTGTCATTTAATTTGACAGTTATTGAGTGTTAAAGTGTGGACCAGTGACATCACTGGTCCACACTAACTCAAATGAATAACTCATTAACTCAAATTAACTCTCAATAACTGTCAAACTAGATGAATGATGAATAGTTTGACAGTTATTGAGAGTTGATTTGAGTTAATGAGTTATTAATTTGAGTTAGTGTGGACCAGTGATGTCACTGGTCCACACTTTAACACTCAATAACTGTCAAATTAAATGACAGACTTCAAAACCGTTTACAGTTTTCTGATATACTACTGATGTCCTAATGATACAAAGCTGGTTGAAAATGGGCGGAGTGTTCCTTTAAGGTGAAAAAGTTACTGATTCGGCCTTTAAAGTCAGAATTCCGAGTTATTGTTCAGAATTTTGAGAAAGAAGCATTATGTGACATCACTGATGATGTCACTGATGATTATTATCGATGGTGTACCGGAATTTGGGGTGCAAATCGTAAATTAGTTTTTTTCACAGATAAGATGTTATTTTATATTTTTGCGCTGACTGAAATTCCTTAAAACTCGTTATATAGTTGCCGCGCTTGTTGGAGCTCATTTGAAATCCTCAAGGAAAGTCCTGTCTGTACTCACTGACCCTTGGAAACTCCGAAAGCTGTGGTTAGCCGTCTTTTTAAACCCTCTGTCCAGCACTGAGCTGAGCTGTGCGATGAAGAGAGCCATGTTGGGTTGGATTGCCCTGAGCTCTTTTGACGTATCACCGCTGCATGTTTTTCATGCAACCACCTGCTGCAGCCACTGCCGGAGCCTGACGCACTACTACTACTAGTTTTTTTTTTCCCCAATATGTTTATTGTCATTTTTTCCTCATACACAACATACAGTGACAATACAACTTTAAAGACCAGACACTTTACAACATACACACACACATACACACACACACAATCAACCTGCAACAATTCAAACTAAGTACTGATAAAACAAATCAAAACACTTCCTCCACATTGCTCACACCTTTTTTTTTTTTTTTTTTTTTTTTAACAAACTTTCAGGCAAGACCTCCGCCTCCATCTCTCATGAAACACATGTATGGCTCCCAGAGCTGAGCTAAATCTTTCCCTTTGCCCTTAGCAATGTACGTTAGTCTTTCCAGGCCAATACATTCAGAAAGTTCCCGTTTCCACATTTTTAGTGATGGCACATCCATATTTTTCCAGCAAAGTGCAATAGCTCTTCTGGCTTGAAGAAGTCCGAAGTCCAGTAGTTTAGCTTGTTTTGTTGTTTGCACAAAGTCCCCCGGATAGATACCAAGCACACAGAGTTTGACATTAAGAGGAACTTCAGTATCAAAGATCTTTGACAAACAATTTATGACACTCTTCCAGAAGTTTTGAATCTTTGAACATCCCCATAGACAATGAATTAAAGTACCTTTTTCTTCCAAACACTTAGTACAGACATCAGGAATGTTAGCAGACATGTGGTGAAGTTTGACCGGAGTTATGTACACCCTCATTAACCATTTATATTGAAGTCTACTACTACTACTACTTACTTACTTACTTACTTACTTCCTTACTTACTTCCTTACTTACTTACTTACTGACGCACTACCCGCATTAACTATGAATGAAGCGCCAATGCAGCAGAGCACTGGATCCTGTGTGAACCCAGCATAACTAGCTAGCAGTAAGAAGTAGCAACCAGTCCACCATGACTATGAAATTTGTGCCAGGCTTTTTACAATTACAGACTGATATAGCTCTACAAACATGGCTCCTCTCCTGTTCCAACAGGGTACCAAATAATATCAGAATCTAACTAACTACTACCTAGAACTTTTAACCAGCGCTCAGCTCTCTCTGTTGTTTTCCCCCCTCCTTTTCTTTCGTCAGACTCTTCTGGTGTTTTCTTTAGTCCCACCCCTCTCAGAACCCGGTAGGACGATACTCATCTCATGATCAGCACTGATTGGTTAATAACAACAGATTGACACCTGCCTCCCCAATAAACAACAGAAGCCAAGGACCTGAGAGTGGGAAGTTCAAGTGCTACCCAAAACATAGGAAATGTCAACACTGTACCAAAACAAATGAAATGCAATGTTATTACACTCCAGTGATAATGTAAACAGCCCATATTTAGAGATATAGGGCCCTATCGTCGTAAAAGCTGTATTTTTGCGCTAACACAGAGCGCAGCGCGAATTGGGGCGTGCCCAAGCGCATTGGTAGTCTCCCTGCCACACTAAATTCCTCTCCGCCACGGGAATCTGATTGGTTTGATTGATGTAACGCCCAGGCATTCGGTTGTTAACACGTTAATTGCCAACAACGAGTTGAGTCGTCAAACACAATCCAGCTGTTCACTGCCAACGACGAGTTGAGTCGTCAAAAAATATATACCGGTATATATTTTTTTGACGGTGCTACGTGGATCAATGCCCCCCGCGTCTCCTATGGAGATATTGGAAGTATTGAATGTGTATAATCTATTTTACCGACCAGCTAGGTGGCGACGGTCCTCTCCCGACAGAGATAAAGTCAACCAAAAGCAGCCGCCTCCCGCGGCTGCTTCCTCCAAGGAAGGAAATCAAGGAAATGGCTTGGCGATTTTACAGTCAGAAACGAAAGAGCCTCATTCTCATACTGTAGGCGGGGACGCTTTCGCGCTGCTGCGGTGGGGGGTTCCAGAAATGGACTGGGTGAGCAGCATAAAGCCTAGAGTCGCACGGGGCTTCATCGGGGCTCTCAAACCCAAGAGACGAGTGAGACCTATCCACACTCGCTGCCAGGGAGGCAGGCTGCTCAAACTCGCTGCCAGGGAGGGACGCTGCTCAAACTCCCAGCAGCAGAGCACTCACTTGTGACAAACGCAGGCTGAAAGCCACTAGACACGCCCACGGAGGGAAGAGTTGAAGGAGAGGGCGTTCGGAACTATATTGTTTGGATGTCTGATCTCTCACTGATGCCAAAAATAAATGGTTAAAGTGACTGTTCTGGCTGTTTGATTGAATTTCACAAAACTGCGAATATCTCAGCTTCCTGTCTCAGACGCTAAAACCATGCTGTACTCAACGGCTAATATCTACATAACTACTAACTCTACAAACTAACTCTTTTAGACAGAGAAAGCACACATTCTATTAGTACTTTTGTGAACTTTGTGTTGACAAACTCCAAGCAGAAAAGAATCCTCGGCTCTTGTAAAATGAGCCAGAATCCTCAAAAAAACGGCTTGGCAAAAGCTACCTACAGCAAAAAAAAAACGGCTGGCAGTCAATGTGTTAAGACTGATGACAGACGTTCACCCCGCGTCACCTCCAGGGCCAAGTGGCACCGGTCCTCATTCGCCTCATTCAAAACAACTATGGCGGATCCCGTGAATCTTTCTAGATATCTTTTTACTTTTTAGAAATAATTTATTAACTTAACATAACTTTTTATAGATAATCTGTTTAGACTTAGTGCCAAACTTTGTTTTTCTACGTACTTTCTCCGAACCTTATTAACTGCAGCCATTTCCTCTTCTCTTTCTCATCGCAAGGAAAGCAATAGAATGACAGTTGAATCGTTTTTTTAGTCTTGGATCTATTCCAACAATGAGGGACACAGCACTGCGGTATATGAACAACGCAGAGAGGCTTCTCCGCTTGGCGCTTGGACCCAGAAGTAGTATTGTCGGGACGTCATACGTCACAGCTCAACGAGCAAATTGCCAGGCCACACCTGTGAATAATTCTGGTGGTTAAGACCGCCCAAATCCCGCCCAAATCCCGTTTGCGCTGCGCGCAAATGGAATAGCAAATGACTTGGCACGCCTCCAATTTGCGCCTGTGCCCGGTTTTATGCAGAGTTCTGCATCCCCGCCGAGAATGGCATCCCCGCCACATTTTGGGGCTGTTTTAACTTAAAAAGAGGGAGGTCATGTCTACCCAGACAATTATATCATTTTTAAACGTTTCTGTATAAATCATTAAAATATGCTCCCGACCGTGAGGTGGGGATGTGTTTGGCGGTGCGGGTGCAAAACTCGGCATAACACATGGAACGCAAATGCACACTTGTGCGAGGTGGCCTGCTATCGTCCCTGCAGGGAAGGCGTGTGACATTAAGGCGCGCAAACAGGTGCGCAGCGCAAAAAGCGGATAACGCCTGTACCGAGATATGGCCCATAATATAGGATAATTGAAATAGGCTTACACATAGAAATAACAACAACATGTAAACAAAAAATTGTATATGTGTAAACACAAATGTAGCAGGGTGCTACACAAATATTTTCACTTTGGTATTAATAAAGTGTTTAGTGTCCTAGTCTGGAAAAGAAGCAAGCATGTCATGGTGGAAATTGGCAGAAACATCCCAATGCAGTGTTAACATGATAATGCAATTTGATGCAATGTGATATAGCTGTCATCAATTCACAATACGTTTTTTTATATCTTTCATTTGACTGCAGTAAAAAGCTGATATAATATCCATTCAGGTAACAAAATATCAGAATCAAAATAATTTTTCCTTCACTACATATTGAATTGAGGTAAACTTCAAGCCAATTTATACTTTCAAACATATTTATTTTTATTTTTAAGGACCTTCCATCATTATTATTTTTGTCTCTAAGCATCTGCGTCTCTATGCATTCCATTATAAAACATACAAACACACAGATGCCTGTGCAGACGTGCCCGCACACACCCACACACCCACACACCCACACACACACACACACACACACACACACACACACACACACACACACACACACACACACACACACACACACACACACACACACACACACACACACACCCCCACACACACACACACACCCCCACACACACACACACACACACACACACACACAAACAAACAGACAAATACACACATCTAGTGTGTGTATAGTACCACTAAAACTATGTGTGAGTTGAGCAACAGTGGCTGACAGTAGCATATATGCCTTGTTATATAACTCTACAACTAGCAGGCCCTTATATACAACTCTAGTCTGGACACACACACACACACACACACACACACACACACACACACACACACACACACACACACACACACACACACACACACACACACACACACACACACACACACACCTACAATCTCCTCACAGCAGACTGGTTAGAAGAGCTGAATCAGGACAAAGGAACAAAGCAGAGGTCAGATGGGATAGAAGGATGGACAGATACAAGTTGATGGATCAACAGATAGTTGAAGGCTGGAATGATGGATGGTAATTATGATAATGATTTGATTATTACTGTGAAGCTGAGGATGTGAGCGTGTTACAGCAACATACGAGAAGGGAGGATGTGGGAAAGACAAAAACCGCAAAAATAAAGTGATGAGAGGGATGTGTGTGAGGCACTGTGAAGTACAGTATTTGAACCCACCTACTGTAAATGCAGCAGAGATTGGCCTACTTACTTATGAGTGTTTATCAAGCTCCCCAAGTGAGCTGACTCCAGTACACAGTGAGCTGACTCCAGTACACAGTGAGCTGACTCCAGTACACAGTGAGCTGACTCCAGTACACAGTGAGCTGACTCCAGTACACAGTGAGCTGACTCCAGTACACAGTGAGCTGACTCCAGTACACAGTGAGCTGACTCCAGTACACAGTGAGCTGACTCCAGTACACACTGAGCTGACTCCAGTACACAGTGAGCTGACTCCAGTACACAGTGAGCTGACTCCAGTACACAGTGAGCTGACTCCAGTACACAGTGAGCTGACTCCAGTACACAGTGAGCTGACTCCAGTACACACTGAGCTGACTCCAGTACACAGTGAGCTGACTCCAGTACACAGTGTTGTAGTGAGCTGACTCCAGTACACAGTGAGCTGACTCCAGTACACACTGAGCTGACTCCAGTACACAGTGAGCTGACTCCAGTACACACTGAGCTGACTCCAGTACACAGTGAGCTGACTCCAGTACACAGTGTTGTAATGAGCTGACTCCAGTACACAGTGAGCTGACTCCAGTACACAGTGAGCTGACTCCAGTACACAGTGAGCTGACTCCAGTACACAGTGAGCTGACTCCAGTACACAGTGAGCTGACTCCAGTACACAGTGAGCTGACTTCAGTACACAGTGAGCTGACTCCAGTACACAGTGAGCTGACTCCAGTACACAGTGAGCTGACTCCAGTACACAGTGAGCTGACTCCAGTACACAGTGAGCCGACTCCAGTACACAGTGAGCTGACTCCAGTACACAGTGAGCTGACTCCAGTACACAGTGAGCTGACTCCAGTACACAGTGAGCTGACTCCAGTACACAGTGAGCTGACTCCAGTACACAGTGAGCTGACTCCAGTACACAGTGAGCTGACTCCAGTACACAGTGAGCTGACTCCAGTACACAGTGAGCTGACTCCAGTACACAGTGTCCTTATTGTAACAGCAGACCTCTGTCCTTTATATAAATCTATGAGGCGATCACATCGATGTAAAATGATGCCTAGCTGATGGAGCTGGAGGAGGAACCTTCTCATGATCTGTGATGCATGGTTGTCTGTAGCATAAGCTTCACCTTGCTGTGGCTAACTGACTTAGCAACATGCCTCTCTTTCTAGTGATTATCCTTGGGATATCTTTAGTCTATTTTCACCCTGTAGCACAGGGGCCAGACTGTGTTCTTCAAAAGTCATGGCTAACCCTGGTCCAGAGCAGGGAGAGTTTAGCTAGGCTAAAGTCCAGAACAAGATGATTAGGGATGCATCCTAGATAGGAAGGGGTGCAGATGCACGCCCGAAAAATTTGACGTTATTTTACTAAAAATAATACATTTGACCATCATTTCAAGTAGAATGATACCACCCAAGCAAGAATATTTCAAGTGTTTCAAGTGCTTTACTGAAATATTTGGACCATATAATGATAATACAATTACCTCAACCTTAAAAGGTTACATATAGGTGCCAAAAAGCCATAAATTCACATCAAAGAACAAAGAAAAACAACAATTATAATTCAAGTTTAAACAGTAAGTGTGCAGCTGCAGCATTTATTAAATTTTATTTTTATTTTTTTACTTTTCAACTGAGCATGCAGACAATTAAAATAAGGGTGCAATGCATGCTTTTGCACCCCCGTAGAACCGGGCCTGGTGTTAGCCCACTTTAGACGGTGCCAGACTGAAACCTCAGGCCAGGGGCTGGTGGCTTCTAGTCGTGCTAAGGCTGTGGTCACACTACGTGACGACAGCGCAGGACTTGTGTCGTCACGGCTCCTGCACGATGAGGTCAAGATGAAGCTTACACACTACTGGAGTGCTAAAAACACAACACCCACATTTGACAAAAATGCAATCTCTATTGCAATTGAAGTACACAAACAAACATGGAGGTGCAGCATTTTTCTCTTTCCACGCTATCTGTATTTTAGTGGTGGAGAGTCGACCCTGAAGGAATCGTTTCCCCCCGACTCGACTAGTTTGAGAGTCTGATCGGGTGGCAGCCAATGACTTAGTCTCAACTGAACAGAGTTAACGCTCGTTCAATGACTTAGTCTCAACTGAACAGAGTTAACGCTCGTTTCCTCTTTTCCACCAATCATTTTTCCTGTGTGTACATCAAAAGAATACAATTTCCGCATTAGAGAGAGCCTCAAATGGCCACTGGTGTATCGTTCAGCTGTATTAACATGAAGGTGGGACTTCTCCCTTTAAAAACAAATGTAGGAGACAGCTATGTTGTCACTGTATTACAGTTTTATAGCTACACTGAAGTCTAAAAATGAATTGAAAAGGGAATGCATTTTCTTCTATAATCATAATATGTCACTTTGGCTTTGAAAAAATGCAATGACGTTGTGCTTGTAGAGCTTTATACTGAAGCAATATTTAATGTGCAAAATGTACTCTGGAACCGATAAATGTCACCAGCAGCCTCTTATTTTCAAATGCACTTCTCTGCCTCCTTACATCTGAATGTATCTTCATCTGTGGACATGGCTTGACTTCACATTACAGTGGGTGGTGCAGCATATAACTGGTTAAACCAGACATTACAGTGGGTGGTGCAGCATATGACTGGTTAAACCAGACAT
>NC_139636.1:32204543-32237043 GCF_964638095.1 Poromitra crassiceps
GCAAATACGGCTGGTATCGGTTAAAATTTCATGAATCTATTCGATTCCGATTCACAAGGTTCCGAATCGATTAAGCACGATTCGATTTGATTCAATATCCATTCCATTCAATCAATATCGATTCGGTTAGTGATACTTACACATGTTTTTTGATCTGTAACCTGAATTACATGACTGTCCAATTATGTAATACATCAATACTGGTATTAATATTGACATTTGACAGCAAATTAATATGAAATATCAGTACTTAATGGCTGGAACTGTTGAAAAGGTCAAGGACCAAGACCCCTACCAGAATGACAGTATTGCATCTTTCAAAAATATATTATTGGCAGGAATAGCTTCAAAATGAGTGTTTAGTTACTCTTTAAGCTAAAATACAAATTGATTTTGAATGTTGCAGCTGGTTAACGTTACTTGTTGGCAGAGGGTCTGCTGCAGCGCTCGTACTCAGCGCACTTCCTCATCAAACTCTGATGCTGAAAAAAGTGGCTTGTCACAAAGAAATAACACTCGTTTGACAACTTATTTGAGGGAATGCAATAATGTCATCTATCACATCCGCTAACGGTTAGCGGATGTGCTAACCTGTTGCTCTTTGAACAACTCGGGATATTTATCGGCCAAGTTGGACGTGATTTGTTCCCTTCGCCTGCAGCTTTGAAACATGGTTTACAGACGGGCGAGGTTGTGTCCGTATCAGCAACGTCATGGTGGGCTGGGAGGATTACACCGGAAGAACGGTCAGACCCATCAAGGCATCATGGCAGCTAGAAATAGGGTGGATAGACACCAAAACCGTTTTTGAACCAGGCTGTAAACGTGTTTATTTCTGCTGTAAAGTTGGGCATTTTAACTGTGGTGTCTATGGGGAATTGCTCGTTTTTGTGGCGAGCCTCAAGTGGCCATTCGAAGAATTGCAGTTTTTGGCACCTCTGTGTTCGCTTTATCTTCCAAGGCGGGGGTCGCCGCTTGGTGCTGATACTACAGTGCTATCTCAACATGCTAATGACAGAGGGAGTTTATGCCATGTTGCTACAATCTCCACATTATATTATGGTATAGAGACAACGTTCTAAACTGAGGAACTAACATGGCCGCCACAGAAAGCTGCAACAGCAAATTATGACCAGATGCACAAAAAGACAAAATGGTGTTGAGTTTAAGGATCAGTTTCACTGGTTCAGATTGGAGGCTGCTCCTTCTGCCCATGCCAATCCATGTCTGAGAAACTTGACCTTATCTTGTATAATATTACTCTCCCTCCCCATTTCTCTCTCACACACACACACACACACACGCACACACGCACGCACACACACACACACACACACACACACACTCCACCGATGTGCAAGTGCTGACTAGGTGAAACAAGCTATTAATAATTCATCTAAAATCACCAATTTCACCGCCTCTCTCCTCGCTCTGTGCTCTCTCATTCTCACTGCTGCGATTTAAAAGTCGATATATTGAGGTGTCAACTAGTAGCCTTCAGACCACAATGACCATAATAGAGAACCACACAAATGATAGACCTCCGACTCCTCTGGAACTGGTTACCGAACATGAAGTGCACGAATTGAGATGTTTTCGTGAGGATACGAGGCGTGCATACTAGTGGTCTCATTTCTTGAAAATATACCCCGCGAGAAGAAAAGAGCAGTAGTTCCCCAATAACAAGCAGAATAATATGCAGATTCCTACATGTGTCTCCTAGTTCTGTTTCTTTAGAATGAAATACAGATCATAAGAGACAGATGAAACGGAGAGGAGAGGCGCGCATTTCTCAAAGAGACCATTATGAATTCAGCCCGGCGTTTGGCGGCTCGTGATCAAATCACTGTGCGGCTGTGATGTCTCCGTGGCTTTGATCTTTCACACGTTAACTCTTTCCACGCTGCTGCCTCGTCCACCCCCACCCCCCTGCCCCCCGCTAGTCTACATATGCCCATATGATGTCAGAGTGCTTCCTGTTGGCCTCCAGGCGAAGTGAAATGGTTTTTGCCGTGCTCGTTGTACAGCAGATTCTCCTCACAACTGTAGGCCGGGGGAAGGGGGGGGGGGGGGGGTCACGACCTTTACATAGCCAGTAGCCTCTTTCTTTAACAGGGCTGTGACAGGTTTATAGTGGGAATATGATGAGCAATGTCAGGGAAAAAGATACACCATTGAGCCTTTTGTCCAAAAAAGGTACAGCCATAGTTTGTACCTCACTCTAGTGTTTCTCAACTGGTGGGTCGTGGGGCCGTTTTGATTGGGTCGCGGACATTGGCCAATTTTTTTTTTTTTTTTAATATATTTAATTTGAGTTAAATTCAGATTATTGAAACTGGATTAGCCTGACCAGTTTTACTTATTTAACAAGCTGAAGCATATGCTCTGCCTGTAATTCAAGAGAAGTCTGCCTTTTCATTTCATATTTAATTTTAGTTCAATTCAGATGATTGAAACTGGATTAGCATGGCCCCAGTTTAATTAAAAGTTATGACCAGTTTAACTAAAAAGCATATAGCCTGCCTGTGATTCCTTTTTATTTCATATTAGTTAAATTCAGACTATTGAAACTGGATTAGCATGACCAGGTTAACTTGTTTTATTATTATTATTATTATTACTAACTTGTTTAAAAACATATAGGCATGTAATTCAAGATAAGTCTGCCTTTTATTTCATATTTCATACAGTTCAAATAAGACTTTCTGAGCATGACCAGTTTGACTTGTTTAAATTTAAAAACATATAGGCCTGTAATTCAAGTCTGCCTTATTTCAATTGGTTTTTAGCCCTAGTTGCACTTCTTTGTTCATTTGAGGTTTATAACGGTGCATGAAGGCATTGTGTATTAAATTAATGCGCTATTTTTTGTGCAATAAATTTGAGTGGTTTAAAAAAAAATCTGAAATTTGGGTCGCGACTTCATGACAAGGAAAATAGTGGGTCCTGAGGCTACACCAGTTGATAACCACTGCTCTAGCAGACACTTATGATTCCTACAATTTCCATGTCTTGCTCCAGAATATGTTGTAAAACTCTGTTTGGTGAATGGATTTGATTTTGATAGGTACTCATTCCCAAGCAGTGATCTGAAGCCAACGCGGAAGTGCCAAAAAACTGCAGTTCCTCGAATGGCAATAACCGCTTATTTTCTCTCTCTCTTTCTCTCTCTCTCTCAAACACACACACACTTCCTTGTCACCATTACGCAATGCCAAATACACACACAATGCACCCGACGTACAATGTACCCAACACGCACGCACGCACGTACGCACACACACACACACACACACGCACACGCACACGCACGCACGCACGCACACACACACACACACACACACACACACACTCACTATTATAGGCTATTTGAATATTGGGGGGATGTATCCTTTATCTCACCCTGTTGTATCTTTGCTTTCATCATGACACTATACAAGAAGTAACACAAATGAAATACCAATTGCCACGATTTTGCGTCACTCCATCCGTGGCTGCACCCCATCGAGCCACAACCCAGGGATGCTGCCCCCGCGGTTGCCACATGATGCACGTGGTCCTGGGCCCAATTTGCCCCCGGTTTTCCTTGCCGCCGTCGCCAAATGCATGCTCTTGTTGGGTAATTGTTTGCCACATGAACTGTGCAGTATAATCGCCAGTGCATAATAATAATAATAGAACAATATAATAGCAGTGCATAATATAATAATAATATAATCGCCAGTGCATAATAATAATATAATAATATAATCGCCAGCGCATAATAATAATTATGACAGACAGACAGACAGGTCTTTGATTCTCTGATTTGGATCTCACTATCTCTTTCTGCACTGTCAGCAGAAACTGCTGCTTACACAGAAACACTGTCTCTCTCTCCTCCACACTTCCTCTCTGGAGTCTCAAAACAGTCTCTCTCTTTTTCCAGTCTGTCTCACTCTCCTACTCCAGCTTTCTGATGCTCATTTAATGGGATGGTAATCCTGTCAAGTTGTTGCATGGGTGTGTGTGTGTGTGTGTGTGTGTGTATGTATGTGTGTGTTCTTTGATCTGTCTATCATATGGTCTTACAGCTGTGTACTGACTTGCCTGACCAGATGTGCTGGCCATCTGTCTGTGTGTGTGTGTGTGTGTGTGTGTGTGTGTGTGTGTGTGTGTGTGTGTGTGTGTGTGTGTGTGTGTGTGTGCGTGTGTGTGTGTGTGTGTGTGTGTGTGTGTGTGTGTGTGTGTGCGTGCGTGCGTGCGTGCGTGTGTCTGTGTGTGTGTGTGTGTGTGTGGGTGTGCATGCATGCGCGCGCGTGTGTGTGTTTGTGTACAGACCTGTGTGTGTTTGTGTAGGTGTGCTGACAATGAGAGAGAAGAACATGAATTGTAATAAACAGAGAACGTGGGTGCAGTCCTTATATGGGCATGTAGTTTAGTTAGTGTGAGTGCGTTCGTACTTCGTACAGGATGAATCAGAGTGCCGTTGCGTCAGAGATATGGACAGGCTCGTATTGGAACACACACTTCTGTGTGTGTGTGTGCGTGCGTGTGTGTGTGTGTGTGTGTGTGTGTGTGCGTGTGTGTGTGCATGTGCGTGCGTGCGTGTGTGCGTGTGTGTGTGTGTGTCGATGGGAATGATGGAAACACACACAGATGGCCTACTTTTCAGCAGCATGAGATGCGGGGACTATTATGCAGCATTGAGTGCGGGTGGTGCGCGGAGAGGTGATGTGGATAAATGGAAATAGATGGACTGACAGAAGGAAGCCACACACACATGCTCTACTTCTCAGCTGTTTTAGCCCAATTCATCCAATGTAGAACACAGTACATACACACAGTACAGTAGATGCTGTGGTAGCACACTGCTGTGTCATGCTAAGGGACAGAGTACATACACACAGTACAGATGCTGTGGTAGCACACTGCTGTGTCATGCTAAGGGACACAGTACATACACAGTACAGTAGATGCTGTGGTAGCACACTGCTGTGTCATGCTAAGGGACAGAGTACATACACACAGTACAGTAGATGCTGTGGCAGCACACTGCCGTGTCATGCTAAGGGACAGAGTACATACACACAGTACAGTAGATGCTGTGGTAGCACACTGCTGTGTCATGCTAAGGGACAGAGTACATACACACAGTACAGTAGATGCTGTGGTAGCACACTGCTGTGTCATGCTAAGGGACAGAGTACATACACACAGTACAGTAGATGCTGTGGTAGCACACTGCTGTGTCATGCTAAGGGACACAGTACATACACACAGTACAGTAGATGCTGTGGTAGCACACTGCCGTGTCATGCTAAGGGACAGAGTACATACACACAGTACAGTAGATGCTGTGGTGGCACACTGCTGTGTCATGCTAAGGGACAGAGTGCATACACACAGTACAGTAGATGCTGTGGTAGCACACTGTTGTGTCATACTAAGGGACAGAGTACATACACACAGTACAGTAGATGCTGTGGTGGCACACTGCTGTGTCATGCTAAGGGACAGAGTACATGGCGATGCACTCAGTACAAGGACATAGCTGTCTCACGCATAGTGAAAAGGAGACCGTGGAGATCATGTATTATAGAAGACTCACAGCTCAACAATATAGAATAAACATCAATATAAATAAATAATCTGCTGTCAACATTGGCATTCTGTATGCCTGCAGCCATATAAACTTAACTATGTTCAGTATCCATTCAATGTAGGGATGTAACGATAACCGGTTTTAATGATAACCGTGATAAAATTCCTTGCGATAACCGCACCATTTCAAATTTTCATTAACATTAAAACCGTGATTACCGTGGTACCATGATTACAGTGCTTTGAAAAACATGGTAAATACTGTCCATCATCAACCAAAGTTGGCAACAGTCTCCCAGATGCAAACGTGCAGCCTTGGAGAAATGATTTCTTCAGAGCGTAGACGGCTCTTTGCCGAAACGCGTAAGCGTTTTGTTTTTTTGCCAATAAATCAAGTGAAATGTGAGTATTTTGTCCTCCTTGACTTTGAAAACTGAGATGTGCCCTTTCAGCCTTTTTTGAACATGTTCTATATTGATGTTTGTTGTTTCAGGACCACAATGGAAATAAGTTTAACGACTTTATTGTGTTTTTTTTTATACTTTATGCTTGTTGGTGTATTGTATTTTTAATTTGTCGAATAAATTCAATCAATCAATCAATCAATCAGTTTCAACAGAGCAGATTCTCCAATGATTCGTAATTTTAAGTGATATGGAATTCAACTAATATTGAGTTCACAGTGAGAAACTGCTTCAAAACATCAATGAGCGCCATCGCTCCTCACTTACTGCAGTGATATCTGTGTATGAAATATAGGCAGAGCTTTACACACACTCTGAAGTGACCTGTAGCCTGTTGGTTGAAGACTTTTCTACAGCCAGGAGACTGGCTTAATGCTAGGGCTGCTCGATTATGGCAGAAATCATGATCATGATTATTTTGACTGATATCGAGATCATAATTATTTTAACGCCATTACTCATTGACTTGGCAACATTATGCATTATGCATTTTGAACTTGAAAAAACTTCTTAACACGTTCACTGCCAATGACGATGATGACCTAAATTTTTTTGACGGTGCTACGTGGATCAATGCCCCCCACGTCTCCTATAAAAATATTGGAAGTATTGAATGTGTATAATCTATTTTACCGACCAACTAAGTGGCGACAGTGCTCTCCCGACAGAGAGAAAGCCAACCAAAAACAGCCGCGGGAGGAAGCCATTCTCAAGGAAATGGCTTGGCGATTTTACAGTCATCAGTCACCAGACTCGCCCGAGAGCGGCCGCGCCAGCAGCAGCACACCGAGAGCGGAGAGCGGTGCTGGCGTGGGGGATTGCAAATTTGCATAATAGATTATGGGTGAAACACACTTTGAAACACCCGCAGAAAGGCCAGAATCGCACGCATTCCGAAAACCCAGAAACGAACGAGCCTCATTCTCATACTGTAGGCGAAAACGCTTTCACGCTGCTGCACACGGGCGCACAACGGTGGGGGGTTCCAAAAATAGACTGGGTGGGCAGCATAAAGCCTAGAATCGCACAAAGCTTCATCAAAGCTCTCAACCGAAAATCCAAGAAACGATTGAGTCCCATCCACAGTCCACACTCGCCACACTCGCCGACGAGGGGCCGCCAGAGAGGGAGGCTGCTCACTGCTCAGACAGGCAGGAGAAACTGGCTTGTGACAAACGCCACCAGACACGCCCACGGAGGGAGGAGTTTGAAGGAGAGGGTGTTCAGAACTATATTGTTCAGATGTCTGATCTCTCACTGATGCCAAAAATAAATGGTTAAAGTGACTGTTCTGCCTGTTTGATTGAATTTCACAAAACTGCGATTATCTCAGCTTCCTGTCTCAGACGCTGAAACCATGCTGTACTCAACGGCTAATATCTACATAACTACTAACTCTACAAACTAACTCTTTTAGACAGAGAAAGCACACATTCTATTAGTACTTTTGTGAACTTCATGTTCACAAAGTCCAAGGAGAAAATTATCCTCGGCTCTTGTAAAATGAGCCAGAATCCTCAAAAAACGTCAGAAGCTACCTACAGTAAAAAAAAAACGGCCGGCAGTGAATGTGTTAATACTGGATTTCTTTGAAATGTAAATATAATTGAACTGAAAAACAAAGAAATACATGAAAATAAAAGTATTTTTTGCTGTCGATAGATAGGCTAACTAAAATAAATACGGTACACTGTAGTATATAAAAAAATATTGTTTTATCTTGTTATCATAATTGTGCGAAGCCAAAATTGTAATTGAAATAAAATATTCGATCAATTGCACAGCCCTACCTGATGCTCCGTAAGATGTATCTCAAACCTGGTGTGTGATCTCTTCTCCTGTCTCTCCAGGTACGTTCCAGGGCCAGTGGGTGGGCGGCATGCGGCACGGGTACGGCGTGCGTCAGAGCGTCCCCTACGGCATGGCGGCCGTCATTCGCTCGCCGCTCCGCACCTCCATAAACTCCCTCCGCTCGGGCTCGGAACACAGCAACGGCACAGCTCTGCTGGACCGGACCGGGGCGGTGGTCCCGGGCCCCCCGCCCGTCCCGGGCACCCTGACCACCAGTGTGTCCGTGTGCAGCTCGACAGGCAGCGGGGGCAGCAGTCCGGCCGTGTCGCGCGGCGGCTTCGTGCTCACCGCCCACAGCGAGGCCGAGCTGCTGAAGGGGAAGAGGAAGGGCGGGCTCTTCCGCAGGTCCATCCTGTCCGGACTCAAGCTCAGGAAGTCGGAGTCCAGGAGCTCGCTGGCCTCCCAGAGGTCCAAGCAGAGCTCGTTCAGGAGCGAGGCCGGGATGAGCACGGTGTCCTCCGCCGCCTCTGATATCAACTCTACTATCAGGTATGCACGCAGATGAGTTAAGTTAAGTTAAGTTAAGTTAAGCCTCTGATATCAACTCTACTATCAGGTATGCATGCAGATGAGTTAAGTTAAGTTAGGTTAAGTTAAGCTTCTGATATCAACTCTACTATCAGGTATGCATGCAGATGAGTTAAGTTAAGTTAAGCCTCTGATATCAACTCTACTATCAGGTATGCATGCAGATGAGTTAAGTTAAGTTAGGTTAAGCCTCTGATATCAACTCTACTATCAGGTATGCATGCAGATGAGTTAAGTTAAGTTAGGTTAAGTTAAGCTTCTGATATCAACTCTACTATCAGGTATGTATGCAGATGAGTTAAGTTAGGTTAAGTTAAGCCTCTGATATCAACTCTACTATCAAGTATGCATGCAGATGAGTTAAGTTAAGTTAGGTTAAGTTAAGCCTCTGATATCAACTCTACTATCAGGTATGCATGCAGATGAGTTAAGTTAAGTTAAGCCTCTGATATCAACTCTACTATCAGGTATGCATGCAGATGAGTTAAGTTAGGTTAAGTTAAGCCTCTGATATCAACTCTACTATCAGGTATGCATGCAGATGAGTTAAGTTAAGTTAAGTTAGGTTAGGTTAGGTTAAGCCTCTGATATCAACTCTACTATCAGGTATGCATGCAGATGAGTTCCGTTAAGTTAGGTTAAGTTAAGCCTCTGATATCAACTCTACTATCAGGTATGCATGCAGATGAGTTAAGTTAAGTTAAGTTAGGTTAAGCCTCTGATATCAACTCTACTATCAGGTATGCATGCAGATGAGTTAAGTTAAGTTAGGTTAAGTTAAGCCTCTGATATCAACTCTACTATCAGGTATGCATGCAGATGAGTTAAGTTAAGTTAGGTTAAGTTAAGCCTCTGATATCAACTCTACTATCAGGTATGCATGCAGATGAGTTCAGTTAAGTTAGGTTAAGTTAAGCCTCTGATATCAACTCTACTATCAGGTATGTATGCAGATGAGTTAAGTTAGGTTAAGTTAAGCCTCTGATATCAACTCTACTATCAGGTATGTATGCAGATGAGTTAAGTTAGGTTAAGTTAAGCCTCTGATATCAACTCTACTATCAGGTATGCATGCAGATGAGTTAAGTTAAGTTAGGTTAAGTTAAGCCTCTGATATCAACTCTACTATCAGGTATGCATGCAGATGAGTTCAGTTAAGTTAGGTTAAGTTAAGCCTCTGATATCAACTCTACTATCAGGTATGCATGTAGATGGCTTAAGTTAAGTTAAGTTAGGTTAGGTTAAGCCTCTGATATCAACTCTACTATCAGGTATGCATGCAGATGAGTTAAGTTAAGTTAAGCCTCTGATATCAACTCTACTATCAGGTATGCATGCAGATGAGTTAAGTTAAGTTAAGTTAGGTTAGGTTAGGTTAAGCCTCTGATATCAACTCTACTATCAGGTATGCATGCAGATGAGTTCAGTTAAGTTAGGTTAAGTTAAGCCTCTGATATCAACTCTACTATCAGGTATGCATGCAGATGAGTTAAGTTAAGTTAAGTTAGGTTAAGTTAAGTTAGTGTCGGCTACCTCTTTTCCTTCCAAAAAGACCGATTATGTGCATTTTGGATTAGTATTTCTTTGTGTGGTGAGTACCCGAAGCACAACATGTATTTTGGCACCGTGAGATGTGTGTTTTGGCAGATTTTTAACAGCTGTACCATTAGCCTCCATTCTATGGCGATACTAACTAACTTCATGACTGTAGCTCACTGTAAACTGAGCGGACAGTGCCGGTAAGGCATGGTGTATCTTGGTTATGTTGGGGGGATGTGGCAAATGAGCTAAACTCCCGAAAAAGTGGAGTATCCCTTTAAGCCTTAAGCATTAACTGGAAAATGGGAGAGTAAGGTGATAGTAACAAGTTTAGTGAGAAGTGATTTTATGGCCCTTTAACTGTGACTTTTATGTCTTCACTTTCATCCCTAAAAAAAACAAACATTCTTCTACCATTCCAACCTTGATGCCATTGATGTAGAAATAATAATAAACTCACATTAGGGATGCACGATAATGAATTCAGCTGATAACCGATAATTACCTGCTTCTCCTGGCCAATACTGATAGCACCTATGTCATTTAATGCTTAAAGTTATCCAAAAGAGCTTTCCTTCTAAACAACTCGTTCTGTATAGATATTATTAGGCTATTGACAATATTTATCGGCTACAATAATGCTGATACCGATAATAGCCTTTATCGCCATTATCGGCGATAATTTATCGGCACCGATCGTGCATCCCTACCTCAAATGCTGCGACCCTTGATCCCGCTAGCTGACCTGTTAGCTTAAAAGCCTCTTTTTGCCTGCAAACCAAGGTAACCTTTCACCTTCCCAGCCTCGGAGACGCGGATGCGGAGCTGGCTGTGGCCGACGACGATGTGGACGCCACGGCCACGGAGACCTACTGCGGCGAGTGGAAGAACGACAAGCGGACGGGCTTCGGCGCGAGCCGGCGCTCCGACGGGCTGCAGTACGAGGGCGAGTGGCTCAGCAACAAACGCCACGGCTACGGCTGCACCGCCTTCCCCGACGGCACCAAGGAGGAGGGCAAGTACAAGCAGAACGTCCTGGTGAGCGGCAAGAGGAAGAACCTCATCCCCCTCCGGGCCAGCAAGATCCGAGAGAAGGTGGACCGAGCTGTGGACGGGGCGCAGAAGGCTGCCGACATCTCCAGGCAGAAGAGTGAGATCGCACTGTCCAGGTAGCTATTGTACAACCCCCACGGGTGGCCTGTGTGTGTGTGTGTGTGTGTGTGTGTGTGTGTGTGTGTGTGTGTGTGTGTGTGTGTGTGTGTGTGTGTGTGTGTGTGTGTGTGTGTGTGTGTGTGTGTGTCTGTGTGTGTGTCTGTGTGCGTGCGTGCGTGCGTGTGTGTGTACCGTACTGTGCTCGCGTATTAGCTAGGGCACACATGGGCAAAATATGGCCCGCGGGCCATGGAATTGCATTTGTTTTTTTTGTTTTTTTTTAATACAGTGCACCTGAACTCAACATGCAAGATACCCGCTGAATAAGTGTCCAAATGTTCATGTCATTCTGGCCAATACTCCACTTCTGTTATAGCTTTTCAGTCTGGAATTTGGAATATCTTCGAATAATCTTTATGACTAAAAGGCTCAAAGTAATCTCATGTGTAAGAAATTACTGTTCTACATTGAGGTAGAAATTTAAATAATTAACTTGTTGGTTTTGGATTTATTTAGCTTCAAGAGTGCATTTTTGTTCTTGTGTGACCCTCAACACAGGCTTTGAGAATCCCGGGCCACTGACTGATACTTATGCTTAAATTAACACACTCATATTCTGGTTTATTTCAAGAAAAACATTTTGGCTAGTGGAAATTCTAATTGGCTGGTAACTTTAAAATCTAGCAGCCATATTGGCAGGTGGTGAAAAAAGTTAATTTCAAGCCCTGCAGGGAGAGCAGGTGGTGACATAGGAGTGAGTGAGACAAGGATCAAATATTGGTGGTTAAGACTGAATAATGACGTCACAACTGTTCATTTAAAATGAGCTATTCCTCTAACTCTGGCTTCAAATGCCCCAAATTTTTCACGTTGGTGCCGTTCGTCCCTCAGCTAAATCTGGTAGCGAGGACATTTTTTTGTGGCCCTCTCTATCATCAAAGTTGCCCATCCATTGTTTACGGCATGACAATATTTATTCGGCCCCCGGCAACAATCTGGGTTTCTC
This sequence comes from Poromitra crassiceps, assembly GCF_964638095.1. Taxonomy (NCBI): domain Eukaryota; kingdom Metazoa; phylum Chordata; class Actinopteri; order Beryciformes; family Melamphaidae; genus Poromitra; species Poromitra crassiceps. The sequence continues at coordinate 32,216,667 of NC_139636.1, forward strand.
ATGTGGCCCCCCATGAAAAATAGTTGCCCACCCCTGGTCTAGGTCCTATAAACATCTCTCTATCTGTAGTTTAGCAGTAATAACTATTTCTCCCCCCATGCCCCCATCTGTCTGAATCATTGGGAATGTTAGCTCTGCCCATGGATGGTTCCACCACATTATAAAGGAGATCAATGGCAGAATAAGGGCAGGATTGAGGTTGAGGTGGGAGCAGGGTTCTGGAGGTTCTGGTCCAAGTGAAACAGCAAGCCAAGCGAGGGGGCTGTTCTGTTTGGAGCCAGCACTCATTAGGCCATTATCTCTGCTCACTGGACTCAGACAGGTGTTATGATGTTGTTAATGGGCATGTTCTGACCCTCTTTGCAGAAGATAGAAACTCTTGGATGGGTTAAGTTAAGTTAATTTAGGTTAAGTTATGCTTTATTTATGGGGTTTATGGGGATGGGGATGTAAGGCAGGGACTGAAGAAAGTTGGTTTGCTGTCCTGGCACTCATGGATACACATTGATGCTCTCACAAGTAGGCCTACAACAGACCTTATTGTTTTAAGGCACCGGGTTATAGGTCCATGTTATCTTAGTCGTGGAAACTAAGGGAAGATTGTTTTGAGATGCAGCTTTGCTGTCAGAGCTGCTGGTTCATTTGTTGATGGATTTGGTAAGATTTGGTAAAGAAAATGAAATACCGGTAAATATCATGGTAAATATGTTGCATAACATTACACAGCAGAGATGAGCCCAAGAATACAACTCCTTCGCTACGGGGGACCTTCGGTCAGGACGGCCGAATCACTGCCGATCTTTCGGAAAAGACTAAAGACACACCTTTTCATGCTCCATCTGGGCCCTTCTTGATCTAACTTTGTTCTCTCTCTTTCAAAAAAGAAAACTAACCTAAATTGTACCACTGTTCCTTCAGAAGTTGTAGTTGTCATAGACTGTGCTCCATAGTTGATTGCTCTATTGCTGACAAAAATGTGTTATTGTAAGTCGCTTTGGATAAAAGCGTCTGCCAAATGACGTAATGTAATGTAATGTAATGTAAAAGGCTGTTTGGCTGCCATCTCCACACTCCTCACTATTCCCATTTCATCATTGAATTCTCGATGGGCTGACATAAGGCAGATACTTGATATCATATTTTATTATCCCTGAAAAATTGATTATATCTCAGGATTTCTTTTCTTTTCTTTTTTAAATAAAAGTATCCCAAACTAATTGTATGAAACAAAACGAACAAAAATTCTATGATTCATTGACTTTAGAACTTGACATGAAGAGAAGAAAATACAGTGGAGCTTTCTTCAAATTGACTGCTTCAATCAGAATTTGCCAGCATTGCCAGGACAACAAATCATTCGTACATCATTTACCTGAGGCAGCTTGGTGTGATGGTGACCGTCTTGTGCGGACACTTTAGATCAGACTGTGTGACTGGAGAGAAGTAAGTCTTGTGCGGTCACTTTAGATCAGACTGTGTGACTGGAGAGAAGTAAGTCTTGTGCGGTCACTTTAGATCAGACTGTGTGACTGGAGAGAAGTAAGTCTTGTGCGGTCACTTTAGATCAGACTGTGTGACTGGAGAGAAGTAAGTCTTGTGCTGTCACTTTAGATCAGACTGTGTGACTGGAGAGAAGTAAGTCTTGTGCGGTCACTTTAGATCAGACTGTGTGACTGGAGAGAAGTAAGTCTTGTGCGGTCACTTTAGATCAGACTGTGTGACTGGAGAGAAGTAAGTCTTGTGCAGTCACTTTAGATCAGACTGTGTGACTGGAGAGAAGTAAGTCTTGTGCAGTCACTTTAGATCAGACTGTGTGACTGGAGAGAAGTAAGTCTTGTGCGGTCACTTTAGATCAGACTGTGTGACTGGAGAGAAGTAAGTCTTGTGCGGTCACTTTAGATCAGACTGTGTGACTGGAGAGAAGTAAGTCTTGTGCAGTCACTTTAGATCAGACTGTGTGACTGGAGAGAAGTAAGTCTTGTGCGGTCACTTTAGATCAGACTGTGTGACTGGAGAGAAGTAAGTCTTGTGCGGTCACTTTAGATCAGACTGTGTGACTGGAGACCGTCTTGTGCGGTCACTTTAGATCAGACTGTGTGACTGGAGAGAAGTAAGTCTTGTGCAGTCACTTTAGATCAGACTGTGTGACTGGAGAGAAGTAAACCATCTTGTGCGGTCACTTTAGATCAGACTGTGTGACTGGAGAGAAGTAAGTCTTGTGCGGTCACTTTAGATCAGACTGTGTGACTGGAGAGAAGTAAACCATCTTGTGCGGTCACTTTAGATCAGACTGTGTGACTGGAGAGAAGTAAGTCTTGTGCAGTCACTTTAGATCAGACTGTGTGACTGGAGAGAAGTAACCCATCTTGTGCGGTCACTTTAGATCAGACTGTGTGACTGGAGAGAAGTAAGTCTTGTGCAGTCAGTTTAGATCAGACTGTGTGACTGGAGAGAAGTAAGTCTTGTGCGGTCACTTTAGATCAGACTGTGTGACTGGAGAGAAGTAAGTCTTGTGCGGTCACTTTAGATCAGACTGTGTGACTGGAGAGAAGTAAGTCTTGTGCGGTCACTTTAGATCAGACTGTGTGACTGGAGAGAAGTAAGTCTTGTGCGGTCACTTTAGATCAGACTGTGTGACTGGAGGGAAGTAAGTCTTGTGCGGTCACTTTAGATCAGACTGTGTGACTGGAGAGAAGTAAGTCTTGTGCGGTCACTTTAGATCAGACTGTGTGACTGGAGAGAAGTAAGTCTTGTGCGGTCACTTTAGATCAGACTGTGTGACTGGAGAGAAGTAAGTCTTGTGCGGTCACTTTAGATCAGACTGTGTGACTGGAGAGAAGTAAGTCTTGTGCGGTCACTTTAGATCAGACTGTGTGACTGGAGAGAAGTAAGTCTTGTGCGGTCACTTTAAATCAGACTGTGTGACTGGAGAGAAGTAAGTCTTGTGCGGTCACTTTAGATCAGACTGTGTGACTGGAGAGAAGTAAGTCTTGTGTGGTCACTTTAGATCAGACTGTGTGACTGGAGAGAAGTAAGTCTTGTGCGGTCACTTTAGATCAGACTGTGTGACTGGAGAGAAGTAAGTCTTGTGCGGTCACTTTAGATCAGACTGTGTGACTGGAGAGAAGTAAACCATCTTGTGCGGTCACTTTAGATCAGACTGTGTGACTGGAGAGAAGTAAGTCTTGTGCGGTCACTTTAGATCAGACTGTGTGACTGGAGAGAAGTAAGTCTTGTGCGGTCACTTTAGATCAGACTGTGTGACTGGAGAGAAGTAAGTCTTGTGCGGTCACTTTAGATCAGACTGTGTGACTGGAGAGAAGTCAAATCTTGATCATCAGCCTGTCAGGATGTCAGAAAGTCCTTCCACCATTCCATTGACATTGGCTATTCTACACTACCTTTAGCATGGAAGACAAGAGCAGGACCTGATTGCTATTTGGGGAGATGCCTCAATTCAGTCAAAACCTCCAGGCACACACCATAACTGACATGTAGAGATGGAAGAAGCATAGGTACAAAACCAGAGGATGTCTTCCGTTATTGTTACTCACATGCATGTCTTTTCAACATGACTGTCAATTCACATTGCTATTGGATATGGTTACATCCTAGAATAGATGTAAACATCTCAAATTAATTAAAAATAAGATATCAGCAGCAATTTGGAATGAATGAATGAGTAGTTGCTGAACCTGTTGTCTGAAATAGGGTTAGGGTCAATATTGATTATCTGCAGTTGACCTTGGAATGGATCAATAATGTAATGTGTTGTACAGCACACTGACATCATGATTAACAACAACTACCTTATGTATGTGTGTATACAGTAAATAGAAGGAGAAAGAGGCAAAAGTGACAGTAAGAGATGGAAAGAGAGACTTAGAAAAAAGGAGAAAGTCAGAGAGAGAGAGACAGAGAGAGAAAGTCAGAGAGAGAGAGAGACAGATGGAGAGAGAGACAGACAGACAGAGACAGACAGAGAGACAGAGAGAGAGAGACAGACAGACAGACAGACAGACAGACAGAGAGAGACAGACAGACAGACAGACAGACAGAGAGAGACAGACAGAGAGACAGACAGACAGTGACTTCTGCGTTATGCCACCAATATTGGCGAGCAGCCTGAGAGAGAGCGCGGAGGCTGAAGTAGAGGCTGGCACACACACACCTGCTGTTCCCCCATGCTAAACCTAACCCTAACCCTAACCCCCGTGCTTACAAGCTTCAGTTCAGTTTGTTTATACAAGGAAAGATTAAAACTGACATTACAAGTGTGCAAATTAAATCTGGCCTGTCTCAGTTTTCAGCAGGTTCCTGTTCTGCAGCATGTAGAAAAAAAACTGTGTTTCACTACATACAATCAATCAGGCAATCATAGACATAATTTCTGCACACCACAATCAGCTAACAATCATACAGTCATACATACAGCAGCATAAAACAATAGAAGATGGTACGGTATGAGTGTGAGTTGGATCAATGGTTGCAGGTGTATTCTAGCATCACATGTTGTTTGTAGGTCTGTTTGAAATGTCAGATAGTATTGTTCTAATGTGATATGGGATCTTGTTCCAGATTTTGGTGTATGTGTGAAAAAATGATCCAAGTCCAAAATGATTTGTGTAGGCCGGTACTGGGATGAGTACATGTGAGATTGATCTGCTGATGAGTTCCTGACTTGTGTTCTTGTGTTCTTGTGTTCTTGTGTTCTTGTGTTCTTGTGTTCTTGTGTTCTTGTGTTCTTGTGTTCTTGTGTCTTGGAAGCAGAGCAGTGAGTGTTGGAGAAGAGTTATTTTTAATCAAACAAAGGCAAATCCGGCCCAGGCTCACGTGTGTCGTATAGCAAACGAGGGGGCGTGGCTTACTTGGGTTGTGGCTAGATGGGGTATTCATAGCTTTCAAGGGGCGTTACGTGCTGCCGGGAACGCCCACCTGACGGTCAAAAAAAAACTTGTTCATTCCGCTGCCAGCCGAGTCGACTAGTTTCTCACGCTGTGTTTGTTCAGCCGTTTGTACACACGTCTTTGCGGCCAACATTTCATCAAAGGTAAGCTCAAGTAACGTTACAATAATGATTAAAATACCCCGTTAACGTTACTTGAGCTTACCTTTGATGAAATGTTGGCCGCAAAGACGTGTGTACACCTCAATGGTGTCACCTATCACTGGGTGGACTTGATTAGTCCAAATCAGTCGCCTAGTATCACTCAAAGCACATCTAGAGTAAATGATCTACAAGGGAAACATGGATAGTTTTGATTTCTGTTCTCATCACTTAATATGTACCTTAACCAACAGGCCAATCTCTCAAAAACTTGATGTATTTCGTTAAAAAAAAAAGGAAGACAGACTGGCAGACAAACAAAAACTGATGTTGTAGTAGTTGGCACTTGGCAGGAGATGCAAACTTCAGCTATAATCTGCTGAGCAGGATCATGCTCAGATACTTTGGAGGGCAGGAGCTCACGCCCAAGAGGGGCCTAAAATTATTTTTGGGGAGGGACAGAGTGTCCTTGTTTAAAGTAGGGTGCCAGTTTATTCATGCTTTAAGCAAAGAAAAACCCACATCTCTCTACGAAAGGTTGAACATATTACATGAAGGCAGTTTGAGTAGTAGAGGGGTTGGATCTTTGCCAATTTCCTGGAGCACCAGTAACTTCAACACCTACATCACGACAAGGTATGTCAGTTTGGACCAAACCTGTAAATTTTTCCAAGAATTGACATAGACTTACAATGGAGACACAGGCGTCCGACACATGTATACCTGGCATAATGTCTTTCATGTAGGCTGTGTTGCACTGTCGTGAGTGAACATGTACGGCACACTAGTGCTCATGTACTGTATGTAGCATTAGCTTAGAATGATGCTACATCTACCTAGATTTATTATTTACATGTTCATGCAGTAGATGATATGATTACTTTGATACTCCTGTCCTTTAATAAACGTCAGACAAACAGACAAACACCAGACTCAATAGCCCTGTTCCAAACCGTTCCCTATAACAGAAATAGTGGACTATACAGTACTGTATTCGCCTCCCCCCAAAAAATTCTTAAAGTCGAGCTGAACCCAAAAATGACTTTTCTTTTCTTTTAGTTCAAATACCTGGGTATGCAGTGCACCTATTTAACTCATTGAGTGCCAGCCACTTTTGGAGAACGGACGCTCCCAGTGCCAGAGTTTCAGAGCGTTTTCAGTGATTTCTCGAGGCCCACAGAATATTGTGTGATATTACTATGTAAACACCGAACACGGACAAAGAACGAGGAGACTCTATTGTATCATCAGTAAAAAAAAGTTTATTGATACCATTTTCCGTTCTTTAGTTATCAGCCGGAGAAGATAGGTTGTTTTCAGCAAAAACAGACGTTTCAAATTAGAAGCTGAGATATTCAGCCTTTTGTGAAATGAAGCATTTCAAGCACATTCACTGACTCTGAAGCTAATATTTTCTGATGTAGTGACGTGGTGTAGTTGTGTGGTGCCCTGCGTGCCCCACCCCCCTCCCCCCCCCCCTCAGCTGCAAACTCCTCCCCACACTAACACACAGCCTCACGCACCCAGCGTCTATTTTCGGAGCGCTCCGTTTTTGTGCGCCGGCTCCCAGCGCGCCACCGAAAAGCCAAACCGGACTGCTGAGAATGGTTTGGCCCTTCGGCGTCGGGTGCTGCTTTTCTGGCGGCTAATCGTGTGAAGAAACTATGCAGCAGAGACAGAAGGGCTCAGTTGTGGGCGCGGATTGACTGCTGTTCGCAGCTAACGTTAGCTCCAGCCAGAGCAATCTATATGGCTCTGGCTGCAGCATGCATCGGTTTCTTTTTCATCACGGCTTTTTCCTGCTGTTTTCCTGACCTTTCTCTAATCTGGAGAGCACTGTCGCCACCTAATGGGTCCGTAAAATAGGTTATACACCTTCAATAGCTACAATATTTGTACAGGAGATGCATGAGGCTTTGATCCACGTCCCACCGTCAAAAAACGCATTTGACGCCGATCGACGTCATTGGCACTCAACGTTACTATTTACTTTGACGCCGATCGACGTCATTGGCACTCAATGAGTTAATAATGTATGCAAAACAAATCACAAAAATCTAATTTATTTTGTTTTTCACACTTTTTCACATCAAAAGTTCATTTTTCAAGATTTCATTGATAACAGTAATTTACAGTTTGCTGACGTCACCTAGTACTATCAAATTTCTACCCCATTTCAACCAATCATTTCACAACATGCAGCTGTCAATCAAATCTTCATTCCAGGATAATTTTCTCTTCCAAATGAAGGGGAAAATGGCGCCTAGTGCCTGTCATTTGGCAGAGTTTCTAGCCCATAAACTAACTACGAACTTGAGCAATTATGCAAACTAAATCAAACGGTAATGTCTAAGAATGCAAAGAAATGTAACTGGCTCGTTAAAACACGCATTCCAGGAATATTATTTACATTTATAACGATAATGGCGCGCTCCTCCGAGCCTGACAGCCTCCCTGGCTGTCAGGGGTCGTCTCTCGGAGATTCCAGGCGGGCGGAGAGCACCCATGCATCGGATTGTCCGCTCGCTCCGCACGAAGCAGCCTGGCTGCCTGGTACTCCGCGGATCCCACTCGCATAGCACGACAACACGCTGAATCCCACCCGGATTTGGGGGTGGAACACGCCAGGATTGGCCAATGCCAAGGCCAGTCCTCAGAATTGTCAAATCAAATCATCGACACGTATATGGTCCGCCTCTCAATTTGTTTTCAGTCTGAAACGGACTCGGATGCACGTGACGAACGGGTTCACCTCGACTTTAACGGTTCATTTGATTCGCTATAGTCCACTATAAAATACCCACAATGCAGTGCAATTTCTAGTGAACAGCGGATATAGGCCTACTCTACATTTTCTCCCATATACCACAATGCAATGCGGTCGTGTTTACCAAAGGAGAAGAAGAGTGAGGGAGTGTCCCAAACTCGTTTGATCGTTCCCCATAATATAGTTCACTATTGTATATGATAAACATTACTGTACATGGGGAATAGTGAGTGAGTGAATGAGTGAACCATTCCGAACACGGCTAATGACAGAATTTTAAAATACACTCAAGAATGGAAAGAAAGATAGGAAAAATGAAAATTGAAAATTCGTCCCAAACCCCCCCGCCCCCCCTCTCCGTTGTTATTTTGTGTTTTTGCTCCAACTGAAATGTTTTATGGTCACTCACGATTCAGTAGGTCACGGGTTGGCTTGGTTCCAGCCTTCAAACTCATTCTATCCACCTTATTTCTAGCAGCCATGATGCCTATGCGTTTTTCTTCCGATGTGATCCTCCCAGCCTTGTTGCTGACAGCTTGACACCCGTCTGGGCGAACGGAGCAAATCACTAATCAGGTCCAGCTTGGCAAAAATCTCGTCGATAAATATCCCTTTAAGAGCGCAGTGCGCAGCCCACTGTGGCTAATGTTAGCGGCTAGCTAGCTATGTTACATGGCAGTAAAACGCCACTAAATGACCAAAGTGATTTAACTTTTAACCATTTCGAGTAACACTGTTTCCATAAGGACTCCCAGCGTTGGTTAGTTGTTTATAACGTGACTATATTTATAACTTTTATAACGTACTCCAATTTCCGGTTTATAATTCGGCTCTGCAGCCACAGAGTATAACAAAGGAAATGGCAAGCTGCAACAATAAGTCACGTTAAACCGGAACTTGTACCCACAATTATTTGTACAGTGGGGCATTCAAAAATAAGGCGGATACGGATTTTTCTAAATGTGAAAATTAATGGGAAACTCACGTGACTGTTCAGCTCTATGTGCAATCCCGTGAATGTATGTCAAGTTTAGTGCCGATGCTCCAGGTAGGTTAGGAGTTGCAGGTACAGGTCTGATGCTCCAGGTAGGTTAGGAGTTGCAGGTACAGGTCTGATGCTCCAGGTAGGTTAGGAGTTGCAGGTACAGGTCTGATGCTCCAGGTAGGTTAGGAGTTGCAGGTACAGGTCTGATGCTCCAGGTAGGTTAGGAGTTGCAGGTACAGGTCTGATGCTCCAGGTAGGTTAGGAGTTGCAGGTACAGGTCTGATGCTCCAGGTAGGTTAGGAGTTGCAGGTACAGGTCTGATGCTCCAGGTAGGTTAGGAGTTGCAGGTACAGGTCTGATGCTCCAGGTAGGTTAGGAGTTGCAGGTACAGGTCTGATGCTCCAGGTAGGTTAGGAGTTGCAGGTACAGGTTTGATGCTCCAGGTAGGTTAGGAGTTGCAGGTACAGGTCTGATGCTCCAGGTAGGTTAGGAGTTGCAGGTACAGGTTTGATGCTCCAGGTAGGTTAGGAGTTGCAGGTACAGGTCTGATGCTCCAGGTAGGTTAGGAGTTGCAGGTACAGGTCTGATGCTCCAGGTAGGTTAGGAGTTGCAGGTACAGGTCTGATGCTCCAGGTAGGTTAGGAGTTGCGGGTACAGGTCTGATGCTCCAGGTAGGTTAGGAGTTGCGGGTACAGATCTGTTGCTCCAGGTAGGTTAGGAGTTGCGGGTACAGATCTGATGCTCCAGGTAGGTTAGGAGTTGCAGGTACAGGTCTGATGCTCCAGGTAGGTTAGGAGTTGCAGGTACAGGTCTGATGCTCCAGGTAGGTTAGGAGTTGCAGGTACAGATCTGATGCTCCAGGTAGGTTAGGAGTTGCAGGTACAGATCTGTTGCTCCAGGTAGGTTAGGAGTTGCAGGTACAGGTCTGATGCTCCAGGTAGGTTAGGAGTTGCAGGTACAGGTCTGATGCTCCAGGTAGGTTAGGAGTTGCAGGTACAGGTCTGATGCTCCAGGTAGGTTAGGAGTTGCAGGTACAGGTCTGATGCTCCAGGTAGGTTAGGAGTTGCAGGTACAGGTTTGATGCTCCAGGTAGGTTAGGAGTTGCAGGTACAGGTCTGCTGGTGAAAATCTAGCTGAACACCCCAAACCCTTAAGTGCAATATAGTTACAACCATTGCTCTGCAGCTCCATCTCTATGCCGCACACACACACACACACCCACACACCCCACACACACACACACACACACACACACACACACGTACACACACACACACACACACACGCACGCACGCACGCACACACACACACACACACACGCACACGCACACGCACACGCACACGCACACACGCACACACACAGTACTCTAACCCAGATTCAGAGAGCAGCATAGTCCAGGACAGGACAGCCTCTCCCTCTGTCTTTCTCTCATCACTCCCTTCCCCCCTCTCTCTCTCTCTCTCTCTCTGTGTCTCTCTCTCTCTCTCTCTGTCTCTCTCTCGCTCTGTCCCAGAACGGAGGGTATTTCCTTGTGGAACACCCAGAGAAACCTTGAGAGGTGAAATACAGTCACAGGATAATTGCTGCAGATGCTCATTCTGGAGCAGAATCTGGACAGCAGAATATCAGAGGAACGTTTCAGAGCCAATAGGTCAAAAGCACTGCTCTTCAGAGATCAGCTGTACTCTGCTCTTTCTACTCTGCTCTTCAGAGATCAGCTGTACTGTGGTCTTTCTACTCTGCTCTTCAGAGATCAGCTGTACTGTGCTCTTTCTACTCGGCTTGTCTGTTGATGCAGTTTGAGTTTCTGGTGGCTGAACTGTTATTCTCCTGTTCTTAAAAAACAGTTGGTTGGAGGAGTTACATGCTCAAGTCCAATAAAGTGCAGGGTGGCTGGGGAGCCATGTCACAAAACCTGCAACCTCATTACAATTGTAACACTTCACAATAAGGGTACATTAATTAAGGGTATGCTTAATACGTATTAAATAACCATTAATTAACAGTAAGCTAATGTGTCTAGTAATCATTTTACTAATGGTGTTCATGTTAACTAGGTATTATTTATGCATTATTCAATAGTTTAGGGTTAGTTAATGGTTAGGGTTAGGGTTAGTTAATGGTTAGGGTCGGAGTCAAGAAACATTAACTAGGGGTTGAGCTGCTAGAGATTGTGAGTCCCGAAAACTGAAAACATCGCACATAAACACAAAACTGCCCCTTGTTAGTTCAATCTAGTTGTAACTAAGATATCCACTGAAAGTGGAATTTTAGTGTCAGAATGTTGGGAAGATAATGTGACTTGTGGAAAATGGGCCCAATATTTACTTGATAACGGGGTGTCATAATCTGTGATCACGTTTCACTTCTCCCATTGACTCCAATACACTCAGCACCTGCTGCTAGTCTCCTAAAGCCCACCTGCTGCTAGTCTCCTAAAGCCCACCTTAGACTAAATACACTCAGCACCTGCTGCTAGTCTCCTAAAGCCCACCTTAGACTAAATACACTCAGCACCTGCTGCTAGTCTCCTAAAGCCCACCTTAGACTAAATACACTCAGCACCTGCTGCTAGTCTCCTAAAGCCCACCTTAGACTAAATACACTCAGCACCTGCTGCTAGTCTCCTAAAGCCCACCTTAGACTAAATACACTCAGCACCTGCTGCTAGTCTCCTAAAGCCCACCTTAGACTAAATACACTCAGCACCTGCTGCTAGTCTCCTAAAGCCCACCTTAGACTAAATACACTCAGCACCTGCTGCTAGTCTCCTAAAGCCCACCTTAGACTAAATACACTCAGCACCTGCTGCTAGTCTCCTAAAGCCCACCTTAGACTAAATACACTCAGCACCTGCTGCTAGTCTCCTAAAGCCCACCTTAGACTAAAGATTCACCACAAGATGAGTTGAAACTTGCAACTACTTGCAATCAGCCCCTGCGACTTGACAAGCTGAATTTTTGGCGACGCCAGAGATGACACAGGCCAGTTTACACAGTTGAAACTTTTCCCTGCAACGTTGTAAAATGGTTTTGTCTCGAATGGCTTTAGAGCACATAGCAGTAGCTTTAGGGCACATAGTAGTAGCTTTAGAGCACATAGCAGTAGCTTTAGGGCACATAGCAGTAGCTTTAGGGCACATAGCATTAGCTTTAGGGCACATAGCAGAACGGCTTTAGGGCATAGCAGTAGCTTTAGGGCACATAGCAGAACGGCTTTAGGGCATAGCAGTAGCTTTAGGGCACATAGCAGTAGCTTTAGGGCACATAGCAGTAGCTTTAGGGCACATAGCAGTAGCTTTAGGGCACATAGCAGTAGCTTTAGGGCACATAGCAGAACGGCTTTAGGGCATAGCAGTAGCTTTAGGGCACATAGCAGTAGCTTTAGGGCACATAGCAGTAGCTTTAGGGCACATAGCAGTAGCTTTAGGGCATAGCAGTAGCTTTAGGGCACATAGCAGAACGGCTTTAGGGCATAGCAGTAGCTTTAGGGCACATAGCAGAACGGCTTTAGGGCATAGCAGTAGCTTTAGGGCACATAGCAGAACGGCTTTAGGGCATAGCAGTAGCTTTAGGGCACATAGCAGTAGCTTTAGGGCATAGCAGTAGCTTTAGGGCACATAGCAGTAGCTTTAGGGCACATAGCAGAACGGCTTTAGGGCATAGCAGTAGCTTTAGAGCACATAGCAGTAGCTTTAGGGCATAGCAGTAGCTTTAGGGCACATAGCAGTAGCTTTAGGGCACATAGCAGTAGCTTTAGGGCATAGCAGTAGCTTTAGGGCACATAGCAGTAGCTTTAGGGCACATAGCAGAACGGCTTTAGGGCATAGCAGTAGCTTTAGAGCACATAGCAGTAGCTTTAGGGCACATAGCAGTAGCTTTAGGGCACATAGCAGTAGCTTTAGGGCACATAGCAGTAGCTTTAGGGCACATAGCAGAACGGCTTTAGGGCACATAGCAGTAGCTTTAGGGCACATAGCAGAACGGCTTTAGGGCACATAGTAGTAGCTTTAGGGCACATAGCATTAGCTTTAGGGCACATAGCATTAGCTTTAGGGCACATAGTAGTAGCTTTAGGGCACATAGCATTAGCTTTAGGGCACATAGTAGTAGCTTTAGGGCACATAGCATTAGCTTTAGAGCACATAGCATTAGCTTTAGGGCATATAGCAGTAGCAAAACCCACGTGACACAGATACAGGAATCGACTGGAAGTTGCGCTGTCGCTATAGTGTAATGCAGAGCCGTATAATAGAAGAGTTGTGGGATCTCCATTCACTCCAGTGGACCAGTTTTTTTTACCTCACAAAAGTTCCCGGAAGTAAGGCTCTGGATTAAGCAAAGTTGTCGAGCTGCAGCAAAATGGAGCGTTTGTGATGATAGGAGTATGCAACGCAGAGGCGCAGAGCAGGATGTGTTGTGATATTTTGACATGAATTAATGCCGGACGGACAGACAGAGAAGCTGCCAGTCAAGTCAGTCACGTTGCCGTTTTGATCGCAGCATTAGAAAACTGACTGCTTGCTAACATGCTGTATGATTATCCATGCTAACGATGTGTTAGCTGTTACTTACTCTCTGTGTTGAGAATGTCCGCTTTCCAGGCATTTGCCTTTTTTAACAACATCTTTAGAAAGTTTTCGACAAATGTGTGATCTTCTTCCATTGTTAATTCAACTAGCTAGCTAACTAGTGGCTTCAGAAACTGCGGTAGGAGAGAAAAGAATTGTGGTTGTCATGACAACGGGGCCAACGATGGGGTCAAAGTTGAATCCAGATGAAGTCTTGACGATGGTCGCAACGTTCATCAGATGGGATATCGCCCGTCGCTGGAAGTATAAACACTTGTCGTTATCACCGATTATGGAATGTGATCATGGTCGGTCGCTGAACTCAAAACTGCCCTTCACACCTTTAACCCTAACCCTTTAACCAGGGTTTTTCCTGCATAGAGAATTACGAGGCTGCCACCAATTTCATGCGGCCTCCAGCTTTCAACAAAACGCTGACAGGTGTCTTCATGGAAGACACTATTTTCGAACAAGCGTTTAGCACAATTTAATGTTAAATATTCTTTAATAAAGTGATTTGTTTAAAAGCAGCCTCTGAGTACCTTTGCACAGGTGCACAATCCACATAGAAAATGTTTATTTTCATTCCAGCTAAAAAAAAAAAAAATCACTACCGTATATCGGCTACCTATCGGTAATCAGTGAAATCTTCACCCAGTAAAGTCGCTATCGGTCTAAAAAATCCCATATTGGTCGGGCTCGAGTATCACCTCCACCCTAACCCAATGCTAACCCACCCTAACCCTAACCCTAACCCTAACCTCCAACTCATTTTGAGTCAGGAAAAACCTTCCTTCCTTTTCAATCTGCATTTGCCTTTTTCACCACCAGACCCTGTCTCTTCTCTTCCTCCCTCTGCTTTTGGACAGGATGTTATGTTGTGTAATCAAGCCCTCTTTTCTCTCCAGGCCGTCCCTTCATTCATGCTGCTAGAAACAGCTTGTTCCAGGTGGAGGGCAGGAAGCAGGAGTGAGACAGGAAGTAACAGAGGCAAGGATGAGAGAGAGATAGAGAGATAGAGAGAGAGAGAGAGAGAGAGAGAGAGAGAGCAGCCCTTTATTGGCACAGCTTACACAAGCATCTCCACTTGGGATCAATGAGACATGTCAAAGAATAAAAAAGTGTAAAAACACAACAAGTCACATAAAGTAAAATAGACCCCTCATGCCTCCACAGTTCTTCCACATGACCTTACATCATCATATTCAAAGCAAGAAACAGCAAAACAGCATCATGAATACAATACATGCATACATCAACACTTAAAAACAAAACGCAATACCTTTGTATCACCATTAACTCCCCTTCAAACAGACAAAACCAGAGAATCCTGGACCACACTGCACAGCACATTACCAAATCCCCAATTGTCCATATACTCATCCAAATTGGAGACCATTTTGTAATATGCAAACTTAATTTTTAACCGAGCTGCTGGCCAGGAGGTCGGGATCAACAGTCCCCGTTCCTTTTATTTGATTCCTTCTTGTGAGCCAGACACTCATCTTAGCCTGAGCCAACAGAAAGTTAAGCAGGCTAACCTTTCTGCATTGTGGAGCACTATACTTGGGGCCAAAAATGTAGCTAGTTTCACATAGCACCTCTCCAAACCCAGTAAACCACTGCTGTACTGAGGAAAACAGCTGACTGAGTCTCGAGCATCGCAGCCAAAGGTGCTCCAACGTCTCCTCATCCTGACAGAAAGGACAGCCGCTCCCAACCCCTGGATCAATACGTGCCACGTGTCTGTTAGTAGCCACGGCCCCATGCACAATTCTCCACTGGAGATCCGCTGTGCGTTTCTCTATGGGAGGCTTGTACAGAGACCTCCAGCTGTGTCTAGGAGATGAGCCAGCTGCACACACCCCTGACCACCTCGACTCTGGCAGCCCGGCTAAAGAGTTCATGTTCAAAACCTTGACACCGACGATGTAAAGTTCCTTTTTAGACACATCAGAAAAGTTCTGCAGCTCAGGTATTCGAAAAGACAGCAGAGCACCATTCTCCTCCTCCAGCTCCTCCTCTCCTGCAGCAGAAACAGGGAGCTGTGGAAAGTCCAGTCGTCCCTCAGCCTGTCCTACAGCCGTCTCTCTCCCCAAGGCCTCTCTGAACACGCCTGGGAGTGAACCCCAGACCTCATCCAGCAGCCTCTGCAGAACACGGATTGACTTGAAACCAGTCTCTTCACTTAGTGTGGTAGCAGTCTTCCACTGACCCCCCACTCTTAGGTCAGCCAGTTTAGTGAGTCCAGTTCTTATGAAGACTCTCTGCATACTGGCAGAGCTCAAAACCCTAGACTGCACACAGGGGTTATAGAACAGCGGCTCTTCCTCAACGTGACCATACATAGCTGAGAGTTGTCTGTTAGCCTTTAGGACTGTACTCCATGCACGTAGAACAGACTGATAGAACAGAGTAGTATCCGTCCAGTCCATGCCCTCCACCTTGAGGAGAAAAAGGTGCCTGTCATAATCCATCTTCCTCACTTGACGTAGTAGTAGACATGCCATGTCATGAGAGAGAGAGAGAGAGAGAGAGAGAGAGAGAGAGATATTAAGGGAGTCTCTCATGTCTTAGCGCACACAACAAGGTGAGAGCAGGTTGGGCGAGATTAGCAGATTGTGTGTTTTTGCACGGGAGGCGGCATGTTTGTGACGTTAAAACCATTTTATCCATGTACTGGAATTATGGATAGGGCTGGGTGATATGGACAAAATAAAATATCACAATATGAGTCACCCGTTGCCCCAACCTCATCGAGGATAGCTGAAAATGTCTTAACTGAGTTGGTCCTCAGGAACCTAATGGCCCATTTCCACCGCTGGTATCAACGCGGCCCCGCACAGCTCGTCTCGCTTTTTTGTCTCATTCCACCGGTCAAAAACGTGGACAGCCCGGGTTGAGTCGGGGTTGAGTGGTGCTGATTTTGGTCCCTGCTCTGTTGAGGTTCCAGGGCTATGGACCCGGTACCATACGGTGACGTGAAAACACTGCAGACGACTGATTGGTCAGGCAGAATCGTGTTTACTGTAGGCATCTACTGTCAATGCTGGATACTAGTTTAGTGGGGCTTACCTTCTCTTCTGTTATTTCCAGAAGTTATTTCTTTTGTGTTGCTGCCTTCGGCTCTGGTGAAATAAAATCGATCTCCTTGCTCAGCTTTAACATGAGGGTGGTTTTCAATTGTTTTGAGAGAGAAAAAGTCAGCTCCTCGGGAAGCCCTTTGTAGTTGGCTCCGCTAGGCCGCAGGCGGGGGTTTAGCGAAGCCGCGGTCTTGCCTGGTGAGTTGCCGCTGGGGTTCTCCCCGTAGCGTAGAAAAAGATCAGGATGTTTTTTCTGTTCTTGCCTTGTTCACTAATTCTTTCTTTCTTGTGTAGAGTAGGAGGTCTGACAAATGACGGCTCCAACCTGAAACCCTCTCATAGCTCCCTGCTCTACTTTTGATATTTAGTTTTTTATCTTACTTTGATAAAAATGTAAGGTATTTTCTATACCTGTGATATTTGTTTTTTTGTGGCACTTTACTGTAATATGCTTTATGCTTGTTTCTTTGTTTTTCTGTATTCCCTGTGTTACACTGTTTTTTCAGTTAGTCTGGTGGGTCCCTTCAGTGGGACTCACAGCCTGAGAACTACAAACACCAAAAACTACAATTCCCAGAAGGTGTTGCTTCTACCTGAGTGTGCACAGGTGTTCGGCATACTGCTGATGATCAGAGCAGGAGTCTTAGCCTGCCTGTCATTTGTGATCTGTATGCTCTGATGAAGGTCTTGCCGACCGAAAGCTCACCATAATAAATGTGAAATCTGTACAGATTCAAGTGTGCGGAAATTCCTTTTATATTTGTAACTCTAGTTATTTTTCCAGCACCTTGGCCGAGACTTTGCTGGGTCGAGCGGTGGCCCTCCCTCAAACATTACGTCGTTTACATTACATTACATTATGTCATTTGGCAGACGCTTTTATCCAAAGCGATTTACAATAACACATTTTTGTCAGCAATAGAGCAATCAACTATGCAACACAGTCTATGACAACTACAACCTCTGAAGGAACAGTGGTACAAGTTTAGTTTTTTTTTATAGAAAGATAGAGAAAGAAGTTAGATCAAGAAGGGCCCAGATGGAGCCTGAAAAGGTGTGTCTTTAGTCTTTTCCGAAAGATCGGCAGTGATTCAGCTGTCATGACCGAAGATGGAAGCTCGTTCCACCATTGAGGTGCCAGGGTCGAGAAGAGTCGAGATCGGGATGAGCGACTTTTGAGCCCCCGAAGCGAGGGAGGGGCGAGGCGTCCTGCACTGGTGGAGGAGCGCAGGGAGCGCTGAGAGGTTTGGAACCTGGCCATAGATTGCAGGTACAGGGGAGCTGACTGGTGTACTGCCCTGTAGGCCAGTACCAGTGTCTTGAATTTGATGCGTGCCGATATGGGAAGCCAGTGGAGGTCTTGGAAGAGGGGAGTGACATGAGAGAATTTGGGTTGGTTGAATACCAGACGGGCTGCAGCGTTCTGAATGAGCTGAAGCGGTCGGATGTCGGTGGCAGGTAGGCCGGCCAGGAGCACGTTGCAGTAGTCCAGGCGAGAGATGATAAGTGACTGGACCAGGAGTTGAGTCGCTTCTCTTGTGAGAAAGGGACGAATTTTGCGGATGTTGTAGAGGGAGAACCTACAGGAGCGTGCTGTCGCAGCTATGTTGGCCGAGCAAGACAGCTTGTTGTCAAGGATCACCCCAAGGTTTTTAGCTGTTTGGGAGGGAAGTACAGTGGTGTTGTCAATGGAGATGGAGAGATCAGCGAGAGGGCAGTCTTTCCCTGGGAGGAAGAATAGCTCTGTCTATCAGAACGTTATACGTTCGGCTATGGGCGGAGAGCAGATATGCGGTCGCTAGGACGACCAGGTGTGGGCGGAGGCGAGTAAACTTGCTATGGAAACAGAGTCTATATCAAGTGGAGCCGAGTAAGACCAGATCGAGTAGAGCTGTACTGTGCTGTTGTATGTGGTGGAAATGAGCCATATCGATATTAAATCGATGCATCACTTTTTTCCGCAATACATGATTTATTTTTTCTCACTTTCTTTTTTCTCACTGTGTGGCTACTTTTAAAATAAAAGTGCATTTGGAATTGCATTGTATTATGATCCATAATTAAAATAAACAACTGCATGTACTTCCATTATATTTTATTTGATTATTAAAAGAAAAAGAAAAAAATTAAATAATAATAATCGATTTTTGACATTTGTGAATCGATGCAGAATCGTGCACGTCCGCATCGCGATGCATCTTATAATCGATTATTTTTGACACCCCTAGCACTAATGGGGGATAAAAATGGGATAAAAAAAATCTGGGAAAAAATATTAAATTAAACTACCTCCCGACTCCAGTCAGAGCCAGTCGGAGCCACAACGATTATATCAAACACGTTTGAATTTCTCTTGCAGTGTAAACTGGTTCAACGACCCGACTCAACTCAACTCAACTCTCACATGCATGTGGAATCCCGTCAATATCCAATGAAAAACTAGGAGGCAATGAGCCAAAAGCAGTCAAATAACTAGTCTTCATACGATAGATATTTCTGATACCAAGGCACACGTGAATGAGGGAAGCAAAGACGCTATGCCGGTTGCTCACGGTTAAGTCGGAAACTTCCCGTTACGAATTTCAAAATAAAAGTATACCATTGCAACCGTTTTGTGCGTGTGATCCGAAATACCCCAAGTACCAAAGAGGAAATAAAGAACACATTTGCATAGACACCTGTTTTTAAATTAACGTAATGTTGTGGCTTCGAAAAGTCAATTTTAACCCGTAGTGAGTCATGCAGTAATACATTGGCGCTTTTATTTTGAAACTAAAATGATGTCTAGCTTCCTTATGGTTAGTGTGGTAGTATGGTCACGTCAGTTTGCTGGTTATTTGTGTTGTGGGTTCAAGACACCGTCTGATAATTTGAAAGACGTGAGTTTGCTGGGCGCACAGTTGGGTAGTGTATTTTGATCTGTGATTCCAGTCGTGTCATGTATTTCAGTCGTGATAAAAAGGCTTAATGAACCAGTCGTGTAGTGTAAACTCCACAGTCTCTTCACAATCAGCTACGATCGTCAAAGTCGGCTAGTGTGTCTAGGCTATAAGCCAGTGCGTGCCAAGCAAATCCACTTCCTTTTCAGTAGATCAAAGGATGCAAAATGACCATCTATGTATAGGTCTTTGATGGAAGCCAGACCCTTCTCACTCCAGGCACATATATTCATATATACTGTACATACATTCCTTTCATACATACAGAAAATATCTTTAGATTTAGTCTTCAACCCAATAAGCATGAGGAGGCATTGGTGCATCTGTCTATTGAGACTGGGCTGTCTACATGACTGTGAGTGTCAATTGCTTTGAGAGTGTTGTGTTTGTATGAACTTCTTCAATCTTGCCCTTCACAAATACACCCATAATACAAAAACTCCTCCCTGTGCCTCTGCCCTGTGCACCCTCCTTTCACTCCTTTCTTCATATATCTTTCTCTACCTCCCTCCGTTCTCCTTTCTGTCTCTCCCTAATCCCTCCTTCCTCTCCATCACAATCCCCCTTTTCATCGGTCTCCGTCCCTCTCTCCCCCCTCTCTCTTTCTTTCTCTGTCTCGCTCTATCAAATGGATCTTTTCTCTCAATTACAACCCGCTTCTCACCTTAGTCTCTTTCTATCTCTCTCTGCCTTTAGAAGGGCTCTCTCTCTCTCTCTTGTGTGTATCTGCCTATCTCTCTCTGCCTTTAGAAGGGCTCTCTCTCTCGTGTGTATCTGCCTATCTCTCTCTGCCTTTAGAAGGGCTCTCTCTCTCTCTTGTGTGTATCTGCCTATCTCTCTCTGCCTTTAGAAGGGCTCTCTCTCTCTCTCGTGTGTATCTGCCTATCTCTCTCTGCCTTTAGAAGGGCTCTCTCTCTCTCGTGTGTATCTGCCTATCTCTCTCTGCCTTTAGAAGGGCTCTCTCTCTCTCTCGTGTGTATCTGTC